>NC_012870.2:36039340-36155676 GCF_000003195.3 Sorghum bicolor | reverse complement strand
TCAGATGTTTATGGCCCATTCAGGTAAAGTTTGCAATACCTTTGGCCACAAAACACAGTGTTAAGTGCCACGAACTAACTAGGGTTTTGTAGAACCTTATGACTACAACTTGAATGAACACCCATTTTCTGCTGGCTTCGGACACGCTCAACATAAGGTAGGATCAGAAGATTTGACAGAAAGGGATATCCCGTTTTGGACAAACAGAAGATTACTGTAACCCCACCTTGACCCTGACAAAAACCAAATTTTGAGGTAACCTCGTAAGCTCTCAACTTGACACACACCAAATTCGTCCACAAAGCACAAATAAGATTAGCAAAAAAAAATGGACCTCTTTGACTTTCAGTTCAAACGAGGCACCAGTTACTGGAAACGATGAACAAAACTGGCTATCCTGGCCATGGGATCCAAATTCCAAACAGTGCAATGCAAACAGCAGCCCAAAACTGCCCTACTGCCCGATTCAGTTGGACAGACCCCCATAACACAACCAACCCAGACCTTGATACATTCTCCAGCAGATCAGAGCATGGATGCTGCTATCAAAAGCAAATAGCAAGCAATTTTTCCTCATCCCTGTGCTGTCAGAGGGCCAGAGCTCCTAAAACCGGGAAAATCCCACTGGAGAGCGCATAAATAAGAACCTCCCTACTCCCTAACTCCCGGACATAGTGCAACCAAAACTACCAAACACATGCTTATTAACCCCAAAATTTCCATGGCCTCCAATCTCCGTGTACCTATCTGCAAGTATTTGATAAATACACCACTGCTTGCAGCGATTCCCTACGAGAAGCACACAAACTCTGAACGAGGAAGGCCTCACAAAGACCCTCCTGCCCCGCAGCGATCGCCGGGCCGACATGCCGACGCCTCCGTGCCGGCACCACCACAAAGTACCAAACGCCCAAAGTCCCGACGCCAACACAAAGTATCAAACACCCACAGTCCCGATAGGTTCCAAGGAAAGCCTAGACCCGCGCCCGCGACGTGGAGAGATGCTTCCGCCTCGGCGACACCCGCATCTCCCGGCTGCCCAGTTGACCACGACCGGAGCGTTGACCGAAGCACTCAGATCGGATCGAAGCACCCCCGCCTCTGGAATCAGGAGCAAACAAAGCGCACGGGATCCCGGGGGAGATGAAGCGGGCGGGCGGACGGTACGGCTCACCTAGCTGCGGCACGACCGCGAGGCGTCGCGCCTCCGCCGAGGCCATCGATCGAGCTCACAAGCGGCGGCCGCACACCATGCAACCCGCTGGACCGGGCCAGGGGACGGGAGGCCGTGCTCGCCTGGGGATCCGAGCGGCGCGGGGTGGGGGGTGGAAAGGGTGATTTCTGCAGGATTCGGAGCGTTGGGGAAAGTGAAACGGAGAACTTTTCCTCGTTCGCTCTGCCGCGGGGGTTTAGCTCCGCGCGAGAGTGGTTGGAGGCCCGGAACTGGACTGCAAGGGGAGGGAGGGACTGGTGTATTAGGGCGAGGGAATGACCGTTTTGCCCCCCTGGATTAAGGAATCTTCCTTCTTGCTTCCTGGTCCGGTCTGCGGTGGTCGGGCCGCGGGCAGTAGTATACTCCTAATGTACCTGCTTGGGAGGTTCTTTCGGCCTTGTTTAGAGCATCTCCAACCATTATGCATTTAAAGTTATACATTTTAGGCAAATTGCAAACCCTCAAATGAAAATGGCAAGGCTAAAATCGGGTGATCTCCAACCGTTATGCAAAATGCCAAGTCCATCATCTTTTTTTTCTGGAAATTTTGTTTCGCGGCACTCCTTTCCGCGCGGCCAATCGATCCCGCGCCAAACAGCCCGCCGTCGTCTCCCGTTCACCAATTCCCGCGCCAACAGCCGCGCAGTACCGATCGTGAGCTGCGCAGTTCGTCGTTCCCGTTCGCAGTACCGATCGCAGTACCGATCTTCCGTTCCGTTAGTTCCCGTTCACGTCGTCTGTTGGCCATCAGTTCGTCGTCGTACAGGTTCGCCCCTTGCTCCAGTACCGATCTCCATCAGGTCCTGTTCCCCATCAGTTTCCGGTCGCCGCCATCAGTTCGTCGTCAAGGCAGGTCGCCGCTATCAGTCAAGCCGTTGCAGCTTGCGAGCAGCAGAATTTCGTGAACCCAATCCCATGATCCAATCCCCAAGCCACCAACAGCAGTACCCAATCCCATGATCCAATCCCCAAGCCGCCAAAAGCAGCCCACCCCCTAAGCCACCAACAGCAAAACCCTAGATATCGCATTGATGAAGAAGGCGTACCTGGCCGGCGTTGATGAGGAAGGCGTTGTAGATTCGTCCTATCGCGCGCTGCGTCGTCCTATTGTGCGCTGCTTCGTCCAAACGCGCGCGCGAAGCTGGCGAAGGAGGACGCGCGATGCTTCTCCTATCGCACGAAGTGGTGGCGGCGCGAAGGGAAACCGCGCGAAGGGAAGAAAAAAGCCCGCGAGGTGGAACCGAGAATCCCGTGATCTCTATTTGCATAGCCGGACTCCTTTGGCATATATGCCAAGTTTCCCCCTCCAAATGCATAGCTATGTAAAATGCAAAGTCCAAATGCATAACGATTGGAGGGGTTTTTTTTGGAATTTTATGCATTTTGGTAAATGCCAAGTCCATTTGCATAATGGTTGGAGTTGCTCTTAGTTCCGAAAACCGGAACCGTAGCACTTTCGTTTGTTTATGGTAAATATTGTTCAATCATAGACTAACTAGAGTCAAAAGATTCGTCTCGTGATTTACAGTCAAACTGTGTGATTAGTTTTTATTTTCGTCTATATTTAATGCTTTATGCATTTACCACAAGATTCGATGTGACAGGGAATCTTGAAAACTTTTTAGATTTCGGGTTGAACTAAACAAGGCCTTCGTGTTTGACCAGTTGGGGCACGTTTGATAGAGGGAGCTGAACAAAAGTTCTACATCGATTTAGCTCTACTATTATTCCTCTTAAATATACATTAATTATAAAGTTCACAAAATATATTAAAAAATAAAGTTCTCAGCTCACCCTACCTTATAAATTTATGTATAAAATTAGAAGGAGGGCAGTAGCAATTTCACTGGGGCAGCAGCAGTAGGGGGAGCTGGAGCCCCCTAGCCCGACTGCTAGCTTCGTCGCTGCCTGGCTGCTATGGGCCAAAGCCTTTGTTGATTATATTTTATGAAAAACAGCCGACCTAAATGATCCTTTGTTTGATTCTCATTTAAAAGTCTGGCTAGCAACCCACTACTACCTGTGTCTACCTAAAAATAGTCCGCGCGAGCTCGAGCTCAGCCTGGCTCTGAAAAAACGAAAGAGAGGAGCATTTTTAGGGAGACAGGAGAGAGAAGGTATTTTGTAGTCTAGGAGCCAAGCCGAGAGATGGGCCAAATGTATCAAACACTATCTCTTGCAGCTCGAGAGTCTGGCTAGGGAATCTTGGTGTTGACGGCAACATAACTTTTATAACTGCAAAAGGATGCTCACCAACATAGGTATAGAAGTTTAAACTAACAAATTCCACGAATTTTGGTGCATCTATATTTTGTAGGGGTTACACAGGAAAAGAGCTAAAGACAAGCTAATCATTGAACAAAAGTATCTCAAATGATGAATTGGACTGCACCATTGCAAAGAGCTCGTCAAGACACATGGAATAGAGTTTTGATTCACCCAAATCGGAGTCTATACGACAAAGTTACGCCTTCCACAAGATTGCAAATAGGTTTCAGAGTAGTCCGGAGTAAATTGGACATACCTCCCTCATCCAGACTCCGTTTTCAGTGATCCACGACTTTCTAGAAAGCTAACGAAAAGATCTATCAACCCTGCAAAGTGGGGCCCACTTGGCAAAGACCAAGGGGTGGCCGTCCAAGGGTGAGGAGTAATCTTAACCATGTGACGGCCTCCAACCGACCATTAAGATCTGCCTTTGAGGACTAATCTTCCTCAACATTGTACCTAAAAGCCACCTCTTGTTTATGTGACGGCCTCCAACCGACCTCTACAATGCATCTTGACCATTGTTCTATGTCGATTTGATCCAAGAGATGCAATTCATCCCACCGGACTATACAAGCAGAGGTAGACCCTCCTGAGGCATCAATTGATCTATCAATCCATCATAGTTTAGTTCAGAGGTGTCCCTCAAAAGGATAACCTAGAGCTCCACCAACTAGGGCATAGCTAGAAACATAAGAGTAGGAATTAGAGGAGTTAAGCAACGCTTGGATTCTAGATCTAGTTGCGAGGAGGCTAGGTAAAGCCTTGTACTTCTCTCTTGTATTCAACATTGTTAATCTATTTGTGTTATTTATCTTCTAGTTCATTGTGTTTACCTTCTAGTTCATATTTTGTTCTTCTAGTTCATAAATTAGATCATCTAGTTTATCTTGTTCTTGTTCTAGTTCGTCTAGTTCATTGTGTTCTTGTCTAGTTCATGTTTCCCTCTAGTTCTTATTCTAGTTTGTGTTTGATTCAAATACTTGATATGACTTTGTATAATTATATGTTCATAATTATCATGTTCATTGCCTACTTTGATTATATATTTAGTATAGTGGGATTAGCTTTGTTTTTATGCACTTGTTTGTATAGCGCTTACCCTTTGAATTCAGGGGTGGGTGACAGAAGTTGTGTAAGCATGGTGCTTAGACAATGTCTATCTGCGAATGCACCCTATGTTTCCAGCCATGTGGTAGATTGTGAAGGCGACAACTTCTTTGAGTCCTATGTAGTTGTTGACGGTAGATAAGTACTCTTTTTAACCATGAACATAGCATGAGGTTACTCTAATCTGAATATTATCTAGCTATAGGGGTTATCACTAACAGAATTACACAAGTTTTGGTGATTATCTATTTCTACAGGGGGTTATTGGAATAAGAACAAAAGTAGGTCCGCATGTTAGATTTACATAGAGAGGATACTGCAAACTTCAACTTTGGAGTAATCTAGAAGGTTCTAGGGGGCTCCAGACCAAACGGGAGCTCGAACCGGCTCGGTGGCCGGGCGGGTGAAAGCCCAAGTTTAGTTTTGATAATTAATGACAACAAGTTGCTGAAAGGATCAAGATGCCCAAGAGGGGGGGGTGAATTGGGCTTCTCTAAAACTTTAAGCAACCTATAAGCTCCAATTCAACCCCTTGTGCCTAGTGTGACTTAGAGAGCTACCGGATAAAAGTTTTGCAACCTAGTTCCAATCCTATTCTAGCATGGCAATTCTGAGAATGTAAAAGCACAAAGTAAATGCTAGAAAGTAAAGGAGTAGTGGAAGAAAATGCTAGCGTCCGGTGCTCAGGGGAACTTTGCAAGCTCCCTGGGTAAGGGACCGGACGCTGCCCGGTGCGTCTGGTGCCAGCGTCCGGTGCCTAACCCTAAGCACCAAACTACTCCAACGGCTAAGGACCTCACCGGACGCACTCACAGAGCGTCCGGTGCAGCGTCCGGTGCCCCTTTGGGCACCCAAACTTCGTCGAAACGCGATCGCTCCAACACGAAGTTTGTTCCTCTCGATCTAAGGACTAACTCTGAGCTGCCTAGTGCTAGGTTTACCAAGTGTGCACCACACCTAAACCTAAAGCCTTGCCTAAGTCAAGCTACTAGATCAAAGCCCCTCTTAATAGTACGGTCAAAGGAAAACAAGGTCCTAAACTACTCTAAGTGCCCTTCTTCACCATATGGCACTTAGACCTAGTCTAGTCTTGACGATGTCCATCCATCCTTTGAAAACCGAAACGATTTCCACTATTAAGTAGGCATGTACGTCCCTGTCCATCGAGTACCTATATACCATGACCTTACCTATGACTTTGCCTCTGCAAAACACACGTTAGTCATAGTAATCAATAATGTCATTAATCACCGAAATCACTAGGGGCCTAGATGCTCTTTCAATCTCCCCCTTTTTGGTGATTGATGACAACCTCGAGTATGAAAAGAGTTGAGGTTTTCAAAGTGACTTGGTTTCAATAAGCATATTACAATAAGAATAAGAGGATTAGTAATGCTTATATCAACCAAGTCCAATACCATGCATCCAAATATGTGAGTGGTATACAACAGGATATAAACACTAGGCTCATAAGTACATCGGAGTAGACACGCGGAAGCAAAAAGTAATATGAGCCAAACACATGACAATAAGATATCACATTAAGCACAAATCATGTCTCATAACCATAGTATCTCACACAAGTGCAATGCATAAAAGTAAACGTGATGCATGATAAAGAAGCACACATAAAGAGTATCTCTAAAGAATAAACTCCCTCTCTAGCTCCCTCTAACTCCCTAACTCTCTCATACGCACTCTCTCTCCCCCTTTGGCATCAAGCGCCAAAAACCTAAGAAGACGGAGGAGGAGGCGGAGCAGTAGAGTCCCTCGGCACGGCCACGAAGCGAGCTGCATCATCTGAAGTGTCGGCCGTCGAGGCAGAGGAAGTGGAGTGACCCTCTGAAGCTGCAGGTGCAGGAGAAGCGGTCCGGGTCTGCTCTGGCGCTGTCACAGGCTGTGCTGGCTGCTCAAGTCCGGCTGACGAAGATGGCACGGACTCGGTCGCTGTAGCTGTCGTCTTTGGAACGGTAGTAGACGGTGCAAGCTGCTCGGACGACGCTACTGAGGACGACAGTAGCTCTGTAGTGGTAACTGGCGCCGTAAAGACTGCAGGAGCCTGCAGAGGAGGAGGCGTAGGGTCACCAGTCAGAGCACTGTAGGTGAAACTGAGGTGCGGATCTGTCTGCGAGTCCCACACAAGCTGTGACGCTGAAGCTGACTGAGGGGTGAAGCCTGAGCGGAGAGGGGTAAACTGCGGTACCTGCTCAAAGCCTGAAGAGATAGCACCCTGAGAGACCTGGTGCTGTGGCGTCGAAAACGGCTGACTCTGAGCTGGTAGCTGGAGCGGCTGCTGTGACGGGCTCTGAGTCTGGGGCGCAGGAGTAGGAGGCCTGACGGACGACGTGCCTGGGAGCTGAATCTGTGGTAGCTGAATCCCTGAGGCGGCCATGAGAGCGGCCATCATCGCTGTCTGCTGGGCCTGGAAAGCAAGCTGCTGCTCCTGAAAGGTGAGAAGCTGACGCTGGAGCTCATCCTGCCTGGCCTGCATGGCTGCATTGATGGCAGCCTGATCCCTGTCGCGCCTCGCCTGCTCCTCAGCTGCACGGTGCTGATCTGCCCTCATCCCCTCCAGTATAGCAAGCAGAGCGGGGTCCGAAGCACTCGAAGAACCGCCTGCCTCGTGGTCGTGAGCTCTAGGAGGAAGATCAGTCACTGGCGGCTGATAGTCGTCGTCTGAACTGTCTGAGGCGAAGTCAAACTCGCCCTCTGCCTCTGCATCGGCGAACGCTCCAATAGCTATATCCTACTGCTCCTCTGTCTCTGCAACTGCCGCTGTACTACGGGTGCCCCTAGGAGAAGGTGGGGGCACCGGTCCACGTGGAGCACGAGGAGGAGGGGCACCGCGAAGGTCGTGGTGCGCTCTCAACATCTGCCGGGGGTCGTAGTGGGGGAAGACGGTGTCCGACTCTGTCAACCCCCTCTGCAAGTGAGCTGGCAGGGGCAGTGGCCTAGCACGAAGTATAAGCAGGGTGATCCAATGTGCGTAGGGCAACTGACGCCGGCCCCTGAAGCTCTCGGAGATGGTGTCCTCTATCTCTGAGACAATCAGATCCCACAATTCAAACTCTGTCTGGGAGATGAGGTGAGCAACTAACCACTGCTGGATGCGAGTAAACCCGTCTCTGTAGCCTGTCCTGGGGAGAAGAGTCTTCCTCAACACGAAGTCAAGGATCCTGGCTGGGCGTGTCAAGTCTCCCACTGTCCTGCTGGAGCCCTCCCCAAAAGGTGCACGGAAATAGGGAGCCACGAAGTCAACTGGTGGGATCTCACCACCGTGAGGACGACGAGGGGGATCCACGTTCCCGTAGCACAGCTGGTGAATCCTGGTGGGAGAGGCTCGCAGTCCAAGCACCTGTCTAGCCAACTGTGCGGTCACTCTGTAGTCGGTCCCTGCAAGTGCGTAGTGGATATAGCTGTGATCTGGAGAAATCCACACTGACGCATAGAACTCTCTGACCCACTGCTCACAATAAGTACCAGGGAGCGCTAGCAGCTCTGGGAGTCCGTGGAGGTAAGTGAAATACTGCCGAATATCTGCCCCGACCACGTTCCCGAGAATCTCTAGGTCAATCACCCTGTGCTCCCTGAACTGTGACTGAGAACGAACCAATGCCTCGTGAATGTCCTCCTGGACTACTGTGTAGAAGCGGGCACCGGCTCTGGGATCCCTGACAGCTGGAAACCAAGTCAGAAACGGAACGAACCGCAGCTGCTGGATCTCTCTGGCTAACACAAGAGTGAGATCCCTGTGGATCCTGACTGGCCTCTGGCGGGAAGCTGGAGTGCCTCTAGCCGGAGTGGCACGAGCTGTGGAGGTGGACTGATCCTGCGTCCCAGTCCGGGGAGTAGCCTGAGTACGAGCACGAGTCGACCTCCGCAGTGTCTGCTCCTGCTCCTGTCCCTCTGCTGGACCCTCTGCCTGGGTCTCTGTCTCAGTGTCCGGACCCTCCTGAGCCGGATCCCTAACCACGAGCCTGACCCTCTGTCCTCCAATCGTCACGGTGCCTGGAGGGGATCCATGAAACGCCTCTGCCTCAAGCACTGCACGCCTCTGACGTGGCGTAAGATCATCCCCAATCCTCAAGGCACCTGCTCGACCACCTCTCTCTGCAGCCTCTGCTGCTGCTGCCACTGCCTCTGCGACCTCTGCATCTCTGTAACTGGCCTTGCGCTTCTTGGTGGCCAGCTTCTTTCCCTTGCCTTTCTCTGCCGCTGATAGGCGACGAGGAGGATCACCTCCACCATCGCCTCCTGGGGAACCTCCGGAGCCAGCTGTCGGACCACTGACGTTCTTGGTGCGAGCCATTGCGAAACAAGTGTCCGACAAACAACCGACTAACAAAGGAGATTAATGCGCTGCAGGGAAAAGATAAGATAGGATATATATAAGAAAACATAACGACTAGAGATGAGATAAACCTATGGATCGCAAGAAAAGATATACGGGAAAGAACGGCTTACGATCCACGGACGAGACGCGTTCCGAAAAGGATGTCACGATCAAAAGCCGCTGGAGAACACGAGCCAACTCCTCAAGGTGCTACAAGGGGAGAATGGATTGAATCGTCGTCAAGAACAACAATTAGATCCATTCACGCAAAGATTCGAACACCTTAAGGGCATGAAACAAAAGGCTCACCCAATCCCTTGAAAGGCTCCGCGAGATTGAATCCACGTGAAGAGACGAGGAAAAGGAAGAGGCTCGAGGAGATCTGGCACGGGGAGGAGCTCCGAGGACGCCGGAGGAAGGAGATCCTGGAGGCGGCGCTGTTCACGGTGACTAGGGCACAGGAGTCGCTCGGGCGAGATTTGGGAGAGAAGAAGGAAACCGCCCGCGAAACCCTCTAGGCGCGGGCTTTATGCGCCCGCCGCGGGGTCACCGGACGCACTTTATGTGGCACCGGACTCATGCGCAGAGAGGTTTGCATTTTGGTTTTGCACCGGACGATGGGCACCGGACGCTGGCTTTAGCGTCCGGTGCTTTGAGTTACGCCTGGTGAGCACCGGACGCATCACACCGGACGCTACAGGAATGCTGTTCCTGCGTTCGGTGCGTGCAATCTGGCACACTTACCGCACCGGACGCTCAGAGGCAGCATCCGGTGCATCGTCCGGTGCTCCTCTGAGCACTTTTCCAACTAAGCACCACGTCCGAGTTTGACCCAACCAAGTTCCATCTTCAAAAGCACACAAGTAAACACCAAATGGAACTGGTATGAGTGACATCTCTCAAACCCTCAAATTTTCACAAATATTTAGCCATAGGCTTAGTAGTTTTTATGAAGGTAGTTCGAGAAAAATCACCAAGGAGCATCGTATGGCCATAAAGCTAGGGGTTTAAATCATAATGAGCTTTGAATGCTCCCCCTATCTATGGACGAACACAGCGGATGCTCAACGAATAACCGAAAAGAAACGATCAACTAACAAGCATGCACATGATGTGAGTTGTAATGCAATACTTGAGAGAAAACTAATGCTTGTCAAGTTTGATCCAAGGTTAAGCTTTTTCACACACACAAGGGGGTTATCTTAACCATGTTAGACAAGCCCTACATGCAAGTTATATTTTTAGTTTTAATATGCATGATATGCAAAGCAAAAGTTATTTACAAGATTCAACACACAACTTTTATCTTTTAGTGAAGTTGGATAGGTCAAGCACATTAAGTTCATTTCTCAACATACAAAACCTAGCTTCATCTAGGGGTTTTGTGAAGATATCCGCCAATTGATTTTCCGTTCCCACATTCTCTAGGGATATAT
Organism: Sorghum bicolor; assembly: GCF_000003195.3. Lineage (NCBI taxonomy): Eukaryota > Viridiplantae > Streptophyta > Magnoliopsida > Poales > Poaceae > Sorghum > Sorghum bicolor. The sequence continues at coordinate 36,145,316 of NC_012870.2, read as the reverse complement.
CACCTTTAGCAACGTGATCCCTAAGGAAGTGGTGGTGGATGTCAATATGTTTTGTGCGGGTGTGTTGAACCGGGTTGTTTGCAAGTTTTACGGCACTTTCGTTGTCACACAACAAAGGTACTTTGTCTAGTACTACTCCATAGTCTAGCAAAGTTTGTTTCATGTAGAGTATTTGTGCACAACAAGCACCGGCGGCTATGTATTCCGCCTCGGCCGTTGACAAAGCAACACTATTTTGTTTCTTTGACATCCAAGAGACAAGAGATCTACCTAGGAAGTGGCACCCTCCGGATGTGCTTTTTCTGTCAATCCGGCACCCGGCATAATCCGAATTGGAATAGCCTACAAGTTGGAATCTTGCACCTTTGGGACACCACAAGCCTAGGCAAGGTGTGTATTTTAGATACCTAAGAATTCTCTTGACCGCAATCAAGTGAGATTCCATAGGCATTGCTTGATACCTTGCACACATACACACACTAAACATTATATCAGGCCTAGATGCGGTGAGGTAGAGTAGACTTCCTATCATGGAGCGATAGAGAGTCTTGTCAATAGGGTTACCTCCCTCATCCAAGTCGAGATGCCCATTTGATGCCATGGGAGTCTTGATTAGCTTGCAATCCATCATCTTGAACCTCTTGAGAAGATCTTGAGTGTACTTCTCTTGGGAGATAAATACTCCTTCCTTCATTTGCTTGACTTGAAATCCTAGGAAGAAGGATAGCTCGCCAATCATGGACATCTCAAACTCCTTGGACATCAAATCACCAAATTCCTTGCAAAAATCTTCATTAGTAGAGCCAAAAATAATATCATCAACATAAACTTGGCAAATGAAGATTTCCCCATTCATTTTCTTGGTGAAGAGTGTGGTGTCAACTTTCCCAATCTTGAAGCCCTTCTCAATGAGGAAATCCCTAAGCCTCTCATACCAAGCTCTAGGAGCTTGCTTGAGACCATAGAGTGCCTTGGACAACCGGTAGACATGCTTGGGGTACCTAGGGTCTTCAAAACCGGGTGGTTGCTCAACATAGACAAGCTCATTAATATAACCATTTAAAAAGGCACTTTTCACATCCATTTGAAATAATTTGATATCATGACTTGATGCATATGCAAGTAGGATACGGATTGCTTCAAGTCTTGCCACCGGTGCAAAGGTTTCACCGAAGTCAAGACCTTCCACTTGTGAAAAGCCTTTTGCCACAAGTCTTGCCTTGTTGCGCACCACTTTGCCTTGATCATCCTTCTTGTTCCGGAAGACCCATTTTGTTCCAATCACTCTTGCATCTTTGGGTCGCTCTTCAAGTGTCCAAACTTGATTGCGAGAGAAGTTGTTCAACTCCTCTTGCATGGCCATGATCCAATCCGCATCACGAAGAGCTTCCTCTATAGTCTTTGGTTCATCTTCAAGAGACACAAAAGCGTGATGTTCAATAAATAAAGCATGTCTAGAACGAGTAGTTACACCACGTGATGGACTCCCGATGATGAGATCTTGAGAGTGATCTTGGAGGAGATGTTATGTTCTTCTTGGTGCCACTTGAGGGGTTGGTTGGGGAGCATCAACATCTTGTGCTTATGCCACCGCTTGCTCATGAGTGACTTGGGTGTCTTCATGAGCATCTCTCACATCCTTGTCTTCATCTTGTGGACCTTGTGAGGTGGATGGTGGCTCAATGACTTGCACATCATCATCATCTTCTTTAGGCTTGATGTCTCCCACCGGCATGTTCTTCATGGCATCCCTCAATGGTTCACCACCTACATCATCAAGATTATCACTTGCTCCTTGGGAGCCATTAGTTTCATCAAATTCAACATCAAATGTTTCTTCAACCATGTTTGTGGCATGGTTAAAGACCCTATATGCTTTGGACTTTGATGAATAGCCAACCAAGTAGCCAATGTCACATCTTCTTTGGAACTTTCCCAAGTGTTGACGCTTCTTGTAGATGTAGCACTTGCACCCAAACACTCTAAAGAATGAGACATCGGGCTTCTTCCCATTGAGCAACTCATATGGTGTCTTCTCTAGGAACTTGTGTGGAAAGAGCCGGTTTGAAGCATAGCATGCCGTATTGATTGCCTCGGCCCACATCTTCTCCGAAGTGTTGTACTCATCTAGCATTGTTCTTGCCAAGGTGATCAATGTCCGGTTCTTTCTTTCTACGACCCCATTTTGTTGTGGTGTGTATGTTGAGGAGAACTCATGCTTGATTCCCACTTCATCACAATATTCTTCAATGTTGGTGTTGTCAAACTCTTTGCCATTGTCACTTCTAATTTTCTTGATCTTCACATCAAATTGATTTTGGGCATTCTTTGCAAACTTCTTGAATATTGATGCAACTTCGGCCTTGTCTTGCAAGAAGAATGTCCAAGTGTACCGGGAGAAATCATCAACTATGACCAAACAATATTTGTTGCCTCCAAGACTAGCATATGTGGTTGGTCCAAACAAATCCATGTGAAGTAGCTCAAGCACTCTTGAAGTAGAGAGATAGGCTTTGGTTGGATGAGTGTTTGCAACTTGTTTGCCCGCTTGACATGCACTACAAAGCTTGTCCTTTTCAAATGTCACATCCTTCAAGCCTCTAATCAATTCTTTCTTCATCAACTTCTTGAGTGTGCCCATTCCAACATGTGCTAACCTTCTATGCCACAACCACCCAAGTGAAGTCTTGGTGAATAAGCAAGTCTTGACATTAACTTCATTGGATGAGAAGTCAACCACATATAAGTTGTTGTGCCGGAAGCCTTTGAATATCACTTCATTGTCATCTTCCTTGGTCACAATTACTTCCTTCTTCTTGAATAGGCATTCAAATCCAAGGTCACATAATTGTCCAACCGAGAGCAAATTGAAACTCAAAGATTGCACATAGAGCACATTGGTGATGGAGTTGTCATTTGATATAGCAACCTTTCCTAGTCCCTTGACTTTCCCTTTTGAATTGTCACCAAATGTGATCTTCTCTTGGTTGTCAACATCTTCATCAAGAGAGGTGAACATCCGGGGATCTCCGGTCATATGTTGAGTGCAACCACTATCAATTACCCAATGTGATCCACCGGTCTTGTAGTTCACCTACACACAAGAGATCAAGCTTGAGATTTAGGGACCCACATTTGTTTAGGGCCCTTGACCTTCTCTACTAGTTGCTTTGGCACCCAAATCTTCTTTGGCCTTTGCTTGTTTGGTGGCCCCATGAAGCTAACCTTGACCTTGCCACACTTGTCTTTTCTTACAATGTAATGAGCATTGAAGGCAAATGGTCTTGCATGCTTGGGCAAGGGTGGTGGTAGTGGTGCCTTACAATCATGAGCAAAGTGTCCTTCTTGACCACACTCAAAACATCTTTTTGGCTTTGGCTTGCTTGCTTGATCATGAGTGACTAGAGACTTGATGAGCTTTGTTTGATGAGCCTTATAGCCAATCCCACTCTTGTCCATCTTCATGACGGTGTTCATGAAAAGCTCACTTTGAAGGTCCTTCCCTTTTGTGAACTTTGCTAACCCCATGGTTAGGTGTTCCTTCTCTTTCTTGAGCTTGTTATTCTCTTGAGTTAGCTTCTTGATGATTGGGTCATTGTTGCTAGCTAACTCATCCAAGATGAATGTCTCATCTTCTTCTTGCTTGTCATACATCAAACCAAGCTTGAGATATTGATTTTCTTCTTTGAGTAACTTGTTCTCATATGCAAGTTTCTTGTCTTGATCAAGTGACTCAATCACAATGGTGTTGTGCTTGGATTGGTCTTGCAACTCTTTCTTGAGCATGACAATTTCATCCTTGAGCTTGATAGTGTCCTCATAACTCTCGGCCACTACCACTTTCTTGCCCTTGCAATCAACACATTTGCTTGTGCTCTCCACAAGTAAGTCATCACAAGATGTGGCTACATCAAGCTTAGCAACATTGTTAGTAGCAACATGTGTTTCATCAATTACAAGTTCATAAGCAATCTCAAGGTTGTCATAGTTTGCTTTTAGAGTTGTTAGTTCTTCTTTCATTGCTCTATATCTAGTGATAAGCTCATCATGAACACTCTCAAGTTTATCATGTTTTTCTTTGAGCTCTTTTAGAGAGTTTGAGCTCCTTGAGCTTAGTGGTCATGATCTCATTTTGTTCTCTAAGCTCATCACTAGAGTTAAGCTTTGCTAGAAGTGTATCATTTTCAAGTTCAAGCTTTTCATTTTCACTTCTAGTCTTTCTTATGACTTTTGTGTATTTGTTTAGCAATTTTACAAGTTCATCATAAGAAGGTGATTCATATTCACTATCACTTTCACTACTCTCATCCTCACTTTGTACCTTCCGGTCACCTTTGGCCATAAGGCATAGGTGTGTAGAGGATGTAGATGGTGGTGAAGATGATGGTGATGGAGCATCGATGGCGATAGCGGCAACCTTCTCATCATCACTTTCATTGCCGGAGGAGTCACCACTTGAGCTTTCAATGTCGGTGAGCCAATCACCAACAATATAAGCCTTGCCATTTTTCTTCTTGTAGTGCTCCTTCTTCTTGCCACCTTTCTTCTTGTATTGCTTCTTGTCATTTTTCTCATCATCACTTGAGTCATCTTGCTCTTTGTTCTTCTTCTTGTACTTGTCCTTCTTGGGCTTTGGACATTGATGAGCAAGATGACCAAGCTCACCACAATTGTAGCAATCCATCTCGGAGATGGGCTTCCTCTTGCTACTTGTGAAGAACTTCTTCTTCTTGGAGTCAAAGTTGACTCCATTCTTGTTGAGCTTCTTCAACATCTTGGTGGTTCTTCTCACCAAGAGGGTAATAGATGCATCATCATCACTTGAAGTTGATGACTCAACTTCAATCTTCTTGGCTTTGCCCTTGTGAGAAGCTTTGAGAGCCAAGTCCTTCTTTTCTTTCTTGGCCGATGAGGAGCCATCTTGAGGGTTCATGTGCATGTACATCTCATGAGCATTGATCTTCCCCAATATGGTGGTTGGTGTAGCGGTGGAAAGATCGCCTTGATGAAGCACGGTTACTATGTGCCCATATTTCTCAATAGGGAGCACACATAGTATCTTCCTTGCTACATCCGCCGTACTCATTTGTGTAAGCCCAAGTCCATTTAGCTCCTCTACAATGACATTCAAGCGAGAATACATTTCATTAGCATTTTCTTTAGGAAGCATTTCAAATGTATTAAGCTTGTTCATCACTAGGTGATAGCGTTCCTTGCGTTCACTCTTAGTTCCCTCATGGAGCGCACAAAGTTCCTTCCAAAGTTCATTGGCGGTTTTGTGGCTCCGAACACGGTTGAACACTTCTTTGCAAAGACCTCTAAAGATGTGGTTTTTGGCCTTTGCATTCCACTTCTCGTTTTCTTGCTCTTGTGGAGTAAGAGCGGTGGCTCTTTCCGGAGGGGCAAACCCTTCGGTCGCGGCTTTTAGGCACTTTACATCGCATGCCTCAAGGTATGACTCCATCCGTATTTTCCAATACGGGAAATCATCCCCATCGAACATGGGTGGCGGTCCATCCCCGTTAGACATCTTTCTCTAGGCGGTGAAGCCTATATAATGAGCACTAGGCTCCGATACCAATTGAAAGGATCAAGATGCCCAAGAGGGGGGGTGAATTGGGCTTCTCTAAAAATTTAAGCAACCTATAAGCTCCAATTCAACCCCTTGTGCCTAGTGTGACTTAGAGAGCTACCGGATAAAAGTTTTGCAACCTAGTTCCAATCCTATTCTAGCATGGCAATTCTAAGAATGTAAAAGCACAAAGTAAATGCTAGAAAGTAAAGGAGTAGTGGAAGAAAATGCTCGGCGATGTTTTGCCGAGGTATTGGAGAGTCGCCACTCTCCACTAGTCCTCGTTGGAGCACCCGCGCAAGGGTCTTGCTCCCCCTTGGTCCGCGCAAGGACCAAGTGCTCTCTACGGGCTGATTCTTCGACACTCCGTCGCGGTGAATCGCCCAAAAACCGCTCACAAGCTTGACACGAGCCACCAACAAGAACTCCGGGTGATCTTCGTGCCTCCAATCACCACCGAACCGTCTAGGTGATGGCGATCACCAAGAGTAACAAGCAAAGAACTCTCACTTGACCCAAACAAGGCACTAGAGAGTGGTGGATGCACACTTGACTCTTGGAACTCACTAGAGGAGGATTCTCTCAAGAATTCACTCAAAACTCAATCCTCTCTAGGCTCTTTGCAACTCTCTTGCTCCACAACAAGTTTCTCTGATGTTCAAATGGGCAAGAGAGGTCTCATGGACGAGGTGGAGAAGTATAAATACTATCCATGAAGTCCAAAGGTCGACCAACCGTTTTCCACTGAAAACGGGGTCACCGGACGCACATTATGTTGCACCGGACGCACTGCACCGAGCGTCCGGTGCTTCATAACGGCTACCTGCTCTTTTCTCTGACAGGTCACCGGACGCTAACTCTCAGCGTCCGGTGCACCGTCCGGTGCTCGGGGAAACTTTACATGCTCCCTGCGCATGGGACCGGACGCTACCCGGCGCGTCCGGTGCTAGCGTCCGGTGCTCAGGGGAACTTTGCAAGCTCCCTGGGTAAGGGACCGGACGCTGCCCGGTGCGTCCGGTGCCAGCGTCCGGTGCCTAACCCTAAGCACCAAACTACTCCAACGGCTAAGGACCTCACCGGACGCACTCACAGAGCGTCCGGTGCAGCGTCCGGTGCAGCGTCCGGTGCCCCTTTGGGCACCCAAACTTCGTCGAAACGCGATCGCTCCAACACGAAGTTTGTTCCTCTCGATCTAAGGACTAACTCTGAGCTGCCTAGTGCTAGGTTTACCAAGTGTGCACCACACCTAAACCTAAAGCCTTGCCTAAGTCAAGCTACTAGATCAAAGCCCCTCTTAATAGTACGGTCAAAGGAAAACAAGGTCCTAAACTACTCTAAGTGCCCTTCTTCACCATATGGCACTTAGACCTAGTCTAGTCTTGACGATGTCCATCCATCCTTTGAAAACCGAAACGATTTCCACTATTAAGTAGGCATGTACGTCCCTGTCCATCGAGTACCTATATACCATGACCTTACCTATGACTTTGCCTCTGCAAAACACACGTTAGTCATAGTAATCAATAATGTCATTAATCATCGAAATCACTAGGGGCCTAGATGCTCTTTCAGTTGCTAATGCCTTGTGTTTAAGTGATTTGAGTTAGGCATAGCAACACATGTGATGAAGGTGCATGGTGGCATGGAAAGGTGGCCACATGATCACAAAGGGATGAAGCATGAAGTGGAGATCATGGTGATAGACGAGGAGTAAAGTGATCAAGGCAAATGTATAAACATAGGGTTTCACTTTTGTCGGTCTAAGTTGAGTAGAGAAGTGATTGACCGGATTTAGGATAGATAGCCGACTATCAAGAGAGGAAATCACGGTCATCTCTCGAATCAAGTGCTACTAGGTCCATATCTTGAGCATATGCATTAGGATCTAGTGAAGTGCTAACTTAACTCCTTTGGGTAAAATGTTTGTAAAATGCTAACACACATGCACTTTGGTGATGGACACTTGTTGGTATTAGCACATTTGCAAAGGAGGTGGAGTTCCTAGGGTTGAGAGGGGTTTGGGTTCCTCACTGAGAAAATTAAGTGTATATTTTCTATTACGCCGATGGAAAATTTGGGGAAGTCGTGGAAGTGTTTCTCACTGAGAAACACTCACCGGATGCAGTGCACAGAGGCACCGAACGCTGGCCTGAGCATCCGGTGTCCTGTCAGTGCCTGACCCGGTTAGGGTTAAGCACTAGACGCAGTGCACTGGACGCAGGGTATTCCCTGTTCGCGTGTCCGGTGTGGCCTGTCTTCAGTAGAGGTTTTCTGACAAGGCACCAGACACACCGGAGTGAGTCCGGCGCTCAGCGTCCGGTGTTAGTGTGGTTTGCAGACCTCTCTGCACACTAGTTCGGTGAGTGCTCCGAGTCCGGTGAGTCGTGTGTTTACAAAACTCTTTACGCACGTGACCGATGAGTACCGGACGCGTCCGGTGCTCACTTGGTCGCGTCCGGTGGTCCGTAGGTGACCGTTAGAGTTTGACGCGTGAGATTCAAAGGTGGACACGTGGCCAACCCCTGAGCACCGGACGCAGGGGGTTGAGCGTCCGGTGGCTCCCTGTTGAGAGTCCGGTGCCCCCAAAAATTGCCCAATGACAGAGCCAATGGCTCTATCTCTTTGAGGGGCTTATAAATAAGAGGTGGCCGGCTTTGGGAGGTTCTCTCTTGCACAGTTGATTACTTGTGACATACATTGAGCTAGAGAACACTTAGAGTGAGATTGCTAATCTTAGTGAGATTGAGTGAGATTCAAGTGTATTGCATTGAGAGTTGCATCTAGTGGCACTTGATTCTTGAGTTTGCTATGGATTTCTTGTTACTCTTGGGTGTTTCCCGATGCCCTAGATGGCTTGGAGCAGCAGTGGTGTTGAGCTCGTGATTGGAGATTGTTTCAAGCCTCACCAAGTGATTTGTGAGGGGTTCTTGAGCCTTTCCCGTGGGAGATCACAATTGGCTACTCTAGTGGATTGCTCATGGCTTGGAGGATCCCCATCTTGTGAGTGCATGTGCAGCATCCGCTGAGGGTTTGGCTTTGGATTGTCAATTAGCTCGTGATCCATAAAGTGGGTGTATCGCCACAACGAGGACTAGCTTGCTGGGAAGCAAGTGAACCTCGGTAAAAAATCTTGTGTCATTTTTTGCTGAGGATTCTCTTTTGATTGTGCTTGATTGATTGGTCATATATCTACTCTACAATGTTGGTATAACAATCACTCCCCTCTCCTTCACTTAATTGCATACCTTGCTAGTTGTTTCATTTGTTTAGCATAGCCTTCTTGCTAGACTTGTATAGGTGGCTTGCATAGCTTAGTTGTGCTAGTGCTAGAATAGCTTCGCCATTTGTTTTACTAATCAACTTGTCTAGTTAAAGTTTGTAGAAAATTTGAATAGGCTATTCACCCCCCCCTCTAGCCATTTGGACCTTTCAAGTGGTATTGGATCCAAGGCACCGTTTATTTAAGGCTTAACAACCTTCGGTGGAGAAATGGCTCTAAGTTTGCATATCAACAACACCAAGACAACACCTTACTTTGATGGCACCAATTATTGATAGGTAACGATCTGAATCGGCACGAGGGTGGCTTGATCTTTACGAAAGTAGATCAAAAGAACAAGGATAACTTGCTGCAAACAGTGGGTAACTAGCTTTATACCTGACAAAAGTTGGATGCGACCAAGCGACGACGGGGAGAGAGGCACCGAAACCGCGAAGACTTCGACTCGATCTCCGAACGACCATAGAACCACAATCCAGAACTAATCCACACAATACGGTGCAGCCGAATAGAAGCCGTAGAGCACGAAGTAGGGGAACCTAGAGGATTCACTTCACAAGTCCATGAAGAACAAGAAAGAACAAAGGTTGAGTAAGGCACTCAGCAGCGCGACTGCAATATCATGTAGTTTATCAAAATGATCAAAGGTTCCTAATAGCTTAGAGGTAGGGAATATTTATACTAGGAACAACCCTCCTAGATAGGTATGAAAATGAAATAGAGTTTCTGAGAGAAGGCAATGTGAAAGGTCCGCTCAGAATGGATTCCCGAACTAGCTTCGCGTGACCGTTGGCCTCCAGAGCAGTTTCCAATAAACTGACCATAACTTCTTATTGGGAAGTCCAAATGATGAAACATTTCTTGGGTGTGAAATTAGACTCAAAGGGGTTTCCAGCAATGTATGCCAACCAGCATGAAACATTGTAGATTGGTATTGTTTTACTTGGCAAGTTGTACCAACATTCTGTCACGACAGACTGTTGACCTTCTGAGCAGTCTGTACCAATTCTGGTCTACAGGCAATATGGAGTATCCAAACTAGTTGACACTAGATTCACTGGAAAGTAGACTCAACAAGCTTTACAACAATTCCTCATGGGCCTTCATAGCTTTTGTGAGTAAAAAGTTATGAAGATTTCTTTGCACTTGTCCGTTTTTGACTCCACTGGTCCATTTTTGACTCTTCTAGTCCGTTTTTGCTAGTCTGTCTTCTGGGACTTGCACTGGTCCATTTTTTAGGGTCCAGTTCATCCTTCTCTTCTTCTATATACCTCAGTACAATCAAGGTACAACACTGTTGATATTTGGGAACGTAATAAGGAATTGATCCGCAAGCGCACGGATATCGGTGAGCACTTCACCCGGGAGGTTATCCAGAGTATCGTATTTATTTTTTACCACTAGGAGAAAGAGTGCATCTGACTAACCTAGTCTATTACTACTAACCTTTAGGCTACAAAGAATATTTCTCGATGTGAGTGATAAATAGAGAAGACTACAACCGTAATCTCTTTAACCTTGGTAAGGATGATCTACTGCTCTATTGGGAAAGCTTACGGAATCTAGACACCACAGAGGATGTTCAACCCGCACCTATAAACCCTATCCTTCCTGCTAACGAGATATGGTCTGCAAAGGTAACTCAGAAATGTCACGTTCCTCGCTACTACCACGGTCCAGCTAATCAGGGGATATCTATGAGTATCCTAGCCCAAACACCACGTCTACGCTAGAGATAATTACTCTAAACTCTACGCGAAGAGATTAAAGTAAACTCATAAACCAAAAAACAATAAAACAAGAACTTACTAGAATTTAGAAGTCAAAATACTGAAGAATCCTAGGAGCAAGCTTCGGGTTAGGAGAACTTGATCCCGTAGGTACAACCTCGGAGTAGACACCGATAGGCCAGGCTTCCTCTGATCTACACCTCCACTCTATCTCTCTCAATCTAGTAGAAACTTGAAGATCTAATTCTACTCACATTGGATGCTAATCCCTAAGTCTATTTAGAGGAGAGGTATTCCTTCGAGGGCTCCTCTGAACTCTATGATGAACTTCTCCTCCAGGGGCCAGGGGGTCTGGTTTTATAGTCCCCTCTGGTAAACATGGGCCGTTGGATCAAACCGACATTGATTGAACGGTTATCCTTGATCCTTTAGGTCGGTGGAGCATGATCCACGAAGAGAGTCCTGATTGGACTCCAGAGGGGGGCGGGCGCCCTGGTCCCTAGGGCGGGCGCCCTGGGCCAGGCCCCGTTTGGTCTCTGCTTCGTTCTTGTGGCTTTTGGAGTCTTCTAGATGGTAGAAAATTGTGCGGTGCATTGATATCTCTATGTAATCTCGACATATGGGCCTTTCTTCCTTATTTCCTGATAACCCTCTACAGAAACAGATAAACAACAAAACTCATGGAATTCTATCAGATCATACCCTAATTCTAGGTGTTGTTTGCATATTGGTCCTTTCCCTTGTTTATTTGTTAATTAAAATTGATACTTAAGAACCGTCAACAAACACTTAGGTAATATATAATTCTCATTAATGTTAAAATGAATCTCACAAAGTAGTGCGTGGACCTCTTGTTGTAGCTTCTTTGCACGACTACGTGTAACTGGTCCATCGATGACTTGGGCTGGTGTCGGTGTAGGTAAAACTTGAGTGGTTGTAGCTTGACTTGAAACTTGTGACATCTTACTTGCTGGCATGGTCATATCATCCTCCCCCTCTTGAAAAGGAGTCATCCTCGACTCTTCTAATCCAAATAAAGGGGATAAATCGGTGACATTGAAGCTTGTACTCACACCATACGTACTTGGGAGATCAATTTCATATGCATTGTCATTGACCTTGTGAAGCACTTTGAATGGGCCATCGGCTCGGGGTTGCAGCTTGCTCTTGCGTTGTTCAGGAAAGCGATCCTTGCGCAAGTGCACCCAAACCAAGTCTCCCGGTTCAAATGACATCTTCTTACGACCCTTGTTGGCGCGCTTCTCATATAACTTGGTCATCTTCTCAATGTTTGCTTAAGCTCGATCATGAAGTGTCTTGACAAATTCTGCTCGCTTGCTTGCATCAAAGTTTACACGTTCCTGCATAGGCAAAGGCAAAAGATCGATGAGAGCAGTAGGTTTGAACCCATAGACAATCTCAAATGGACAAAATTTTGTGGTCAAATGTACTGCCTTGTTGTATGCAAACTCCACATGAGGCAAGCTTTCTTCCCACAATTTCAGATTCTTTCTTGGGACAGCTCGCAGCAATGTTGACAATGTGCGGTTCACAACTTCGGTTTGTCCATCCGTTTGAGATGACACGTTTTGGAGAACAACAGCCTTGTCCCCAGTTTTCCCCACAAGGTTTTCCAAAAGTAGCTCAAAAACTTGGTATCACGATCAGACACGATGGTACGTGGCACTCCATGTAGATGCACAATTTCTCTGAAAAACAATTCAGCAATGTGTGAAGCATCATCGCTCTTATGACAGGGAATAAAGTGTGCCATTTTGCTAAGTCTATCAACCGCAACAAATATGGAATCCTTTCCTCTCTTGGTTTGTGGTAAACCAAGGACAAAGTCCATAGAAATGTCCTCCCAAGGTACACTAGGAATAGGTAGAGGAGTGTATAAACCATGAGGGTTCAAACGGGACTTAGCTTTGGCAGGTTTCATAGCAAAGAATGTGCCTCTCAACATCTCTTCTCATCTTAGGCCAAAAGAAATGGTCAGTCAGCACTTGTTCTATTTTCTTTGCACCAAAATGGTCCATAAGTCCTCCTGCATGAGCTTCCTATACTAGCAAAATGCAAACAGAGCAATCTGGAATGCAAAGTTTTAGCTCGAAATAAAAAACCATCATGAAAATGGAATTTTTCGCATCCCTTGCTACCACAACACTTGGAATATGGTTCAGCAAAATATGAATCATTAACATATAATTCTTTTATACTTTCTAATCCAAGAATTTTAGTATCAAGTCGTGAAAGCAAAGTATGACATCGAGACAAAGCATCAGCTACAGTGTTATCTTTCCCTTTCTTGTACTTGACAACATAAGGAAAAGACTCAATGAACTCACTCCATTTTGCATGCCTTAGGTTCAGTTTTAGTTGGCCTTTAAGATGTTTCAAAGATTCATGGTCTGAATGTATCACAAATTCTTTAGGCAAAAGGTAGTGTTGCCAAGTTTCCAAACTCCTAACAAGAGCATATAATTCTTTATCATAAACTGAGTAATTCAGAGTTGGACCACTTAGCTTTTCACTGCAGTATGCAATCGGCCTCCTTTCTTGCATGAGAACGCCACCAATTCCTACACCACTTGCATCACATTCAATTTCAAATGTCTTACCGAAATCTGGAAGTGCAAGAAGTGGGGTTGTTGTCAACTTCATTTTCAGTTCTTCAAATGCCTTTTCTTGTGCTTCTCCTCATTTAAAAGGCACTTCTTTTTTTGTCAACTCATTGATTGGAGCAGCAATGGTGCTAAAATCTTTCACAAATCGCCGGTAGAAACTAGCAAGTCCAAGGAAGCTACACACTTGGCTTGCATTTTGTGGAGGCATCCACTCACGAACAACTTTGATCTTATCCTCATCCACCTCCACACCATGTCCTGAAACAACAAAGCCAAGAAAGATTACCTTGTTGGTGCAAAATGTGCACTTGTCAAGGTTAGCATACAATTTTTGCTCACGTAGGACAGCAAGTACACTTTGGATTTGCTCAATATGTTCATCAAGAAACTTGCTGTAAATTAATATATCATCAAAGTAAACCACAACAAACTTGCCAATGAAAGATCTTGATTCATCAATCTCATAAAGGTACTTGGTGCATTAGTCAATCCAAAGGGCATTACCAACCATTCATACAACCCAAACTTGGTTTTAAAAGCTATTTTCCACTCATCTTCTTATCTCATTCTTATTTGGTGATAGCCACTTCTCAAGTCAATTTAGTGAAAATTATTGCACCACTAAGTTCATCAAGCATATCATCAAGTCTAGGAATGGGATGCCTATATCTTACTGTGATGTTATTAATAGCTCTACAGTCAACACACATTCTCCATGAACCATCTTTCTTAGGAACTAAAAGAACAGGGACGGCACAAGGTGAAAGACTTTCCTGCACATACCCTTTTCTCATCAATTCTTCCATTGTCGCCGAATTTCTTTTGTTTCCTCTGGATTGGTGCGGTATGCAGCTCGGTTTGGAAGTGAAGCACCAGGAAAAAGGTCAATTTGATGTTCAATTCCTCTCTTAGGTGGCAGCCCCGGTGGTACCTCCTCTGGAAAGACATCCTCATATTCCTGTAACACATTAAAATAACACTTGGCAAAGTAGAGGGTAAGTCGTTAGTGGAAAGAAAATTTTCCTTGTACAGGAGTACAAAGAATGTGGCACTGGGTTCACTCAATTCTTTTAAATCCCCCGTCCTAGCCATCATAACTAATCCCTCTTTTCCCTTTGTCTTGGTTGTTTGCGGCTGTGGGGTTTTATTTGGTTTTGGATACACTCCCTCACTATTTTTGTGGGTCACTCGCAAGTGGTCCTTGCTCTCTTGCTGTTTTCTTTTTAGACCATCCTTCAAAATCTCCTCCAGTGTCAAAGGAAGCAAAGAAATTTGCTCTCCTTTGTACATGAAAGCCAGCTTGTTGGTTCTTCCAAAGATTTGAACATCACAATCATATAACCATGGTCTTCCTAGTAGCAGTTGGCATGCTTGCATAGGCACCACATCACACTCCACAAGATCATTATACTTCCCAATAGAGTAAGGAACTATCACAACATGGCTCACACACAGTGCACCACAATCATGCAACCACTGCATCTTGTATGGATTAGGATGACGCCTTTGTTTTAGCTCCATTCTATCAACCAATTCTTGGCTAGCGATATTGTTGCAGCTGCCATTATCAACAATAATTTTACACAACTTTTCTTTGATCAAGCCTCGAGTGTAAAAAAGATTGTGTCACTACCCATTCATTTCCTTTGCAACAGTAACACTAAGCACACAAAGAGAAATAAAGCAATTGTTATCACCTTCATCGGGTTGGATCTCATTTTCATTGCTTTCGTAATCCTCATCGTATCTTGGACCTTCTTCCTCACGATCACTTTTAGATTCTCATTCACCGTTCTCATTCACAATCATGGTACTTCTACTGGGACATTGTGCAGCAATATGTCTATGACCATGGCACTTGTGGCACACAATTTGTCGACGAAAGCTGGTCGACAGTCTACCTTGGGGTATGCCCACGGTAGTAGTTTATCGGCAGACGGTGCGCAAACTACGAACTCGATGGTGACGCAAGACACGGACAAGCTTTTTATCCAGGTTCGGCCGCCGACCTGGCGTAACACCTACGTCCTGCGTCTTGTTGTATTGATTTGTGTTGAGAGAATAATATATCCTAGGGGTGTCCCTTGCCCCTCCTTATATAGTCCGGGGGGCAGGGTTACAGATCTGGAAACTAATCCTAGTCGGTTACAATTGCCATAGATAGTTCGATATCAATTCCTATTCTAACCGACTAGAATCCTGCTTGATCTCCACATCTTGTTTCCTTGCGCGAAACTCCCAGCTGTCGGATCAATCTTCGAACTCGTCTCGTAATGGGCCAAGCCTACTGGCCCAAGTCTAGCTATAAGGGTATAGGGGTTTATACCCCCACAGCTAGTCCCCGAGCACCATGTATTGTGAAGTAACTCGCCGTCTTGAGCTTCTTCGACCAGTGAAACTTTGACACCTTCAATAGGTAGGAAAGTCGCCCAAACAGTTGCCACGGTATTTTGACCGACTCAAAAAAATAGTTGATCATTGACGTCGAAGAAGCAGGTTGTTCAAAGAATGCATGGTGCTCTTAATCAAAAAAGATTTCCTTCTAGGTGAAGTGTGCCCACTTTGCTTTTCCGAAAAGTATGGCCTTTCAAAAAGCAAGCATATTCACCGCAAGGTGAAGTGTGCCCACTTAGTCCCCGAGCCTGGCAGTAGGTGACGTAGGCACGTGGTGCCAGGGTCAAAAGAAAAGTCCTCAAAGAGATTCTGAAACTGAGATGCATCGCCAGATGCATCATACCGATGTAGTCCCCGAGCTTGCTGGAAGGCGAAGTATGAACCTTGTAGCAAGGTCTAAAAAATTAAAATTATCCAGTCCCCGAGCATCTCATACTCATTTGCTACCGGATAGACTTATCAATCTGGCGGGATGGTCGATCGGTCCCCGAGCGTACCGTGCTCGGTGATCGGTGCGGCCCCCAGATCCCCACGCTGACAGACTGGGCGACCAGTCCCCGAGCATACAGTACTCGGTGATCGGTGCAGTCCCCAGATCACCAGGTTGGCAGACTAGACGACCAGTCCCCGAGCATGCAGTACTTGGTGGTCGGTGCAGTCCCCAAATTACCGAGCTGTCAGACTGGGCGACCAGTCCCCGAGCATGCAGTGCTCGGTGGTCGGCACAGTCCCCATGAATGTTGACCCTCCACCAATTTTTGTCTGTCATTTTGAAAAAAATATCTTACCACGTAAATGATTGACGTGACGAGACCTCCTGACGTATTGTCAGATGGTTGCGTGAAAAGGTGCGCCTGGTAACTGTGCAGCCGCCCTTTGCGCGGTTTGAGAAAAGGAAACCATCAATTATACGAAAAAGGCCGCCATATTAACTGCCGATAATTATTGAAAACCGAAGCGCCGCGTCCACCGTTGGGCCCGCCCACTTCCCAAGAATGCGGAAAGTGGGAGGGGTGGAGTTGTGGTTTATAAAAGCCTGACAGTACCCCCGCATTGCTTACCCTGCCATTGCCTTCAAGCTTTCCGCTCTTGCCTTCTACAACCACCTGCAATCCTCCTAGCTCGCAGTCACTCCTGCAACGCCAATGGCGAAGAGCGACTCCAAGAAGAGGGCCGAGCTGATGGCCAAGGAATGGAAAAAGTCCCGAAGCAGTGTGAGGTCCCTCAATGACCTCGTCGACATGGGGCTACTGCACAGCCCAGAGCTCGGCGGCTGGAGGGCGCCAGAGGGGGAGAGCTACCCCGACCCCCGTGCCGGTGAGATTGAAGTGTTCGAAGATTTTCTCAAGAGGGGTTTTGGGGTTCCTATCCATCCTTTTCTCCAGGGGCTTCTTCTATACTATGAGATCCGGATCTGCAATCTGCACCCGAAGTCAATTCTTCTCATTTCTACTTTCATCCATCTGTGCGAGGCCTATGTTGGAATAGAGTCGCATTTCGATCTTTTTCGTTATCTTTTCTGTTTGAGGAAAAAGGGAGCGGTTGGAGGCTCCAAGATTGCAGGTGGAGTATACCTCAATCTTCGCGACGGGATGAAGAACCGGTATCTAAGCTGCCCATGGACCACTTCTCTTGCCGAATGGTACAGGAAGTGGTTCTACGTCAGGGAAGAGCCGGGCAGCTCCACGTTCTGCGACGTGGGGTACATCCCCAAGAAGAGGGTCAGTTGGACTGACCGCCCAGAGTTCGCCGGTCAAGTAGCGGACCTGATGAAGCTGATCGACTGGTCGCATTTGGACGGGCTAGGAGTGGTCGGCAACTTCGTTTGTCGTCGGGTGATGCCCTGCTAGAAGAGGGTGCACTCGGCGTACGAGTACGCTGGAAGCCAGGACCCGACCAGAATGAGGCCTGAGGTCTTGGAGAAGGCGGAAGTGTAGCAGCTGTTGAACGAGCTGTTCAACTTTGCGGACGGGAGCTTCATCCGTGGTAGTGACCGGGTGCAGGCCTTCAAGCTGGGGCGACCAGCTCCTAAGGTAACGTTACTGACTAATTGTACCTCCTTAGTTCTTGTTCTTCCCAGCTGCTGACTTGTCTTTGTTATTGTTGCAGATCGGAGACGTTGACCGGTGCACAGTGTACGTATCACTGGCACCTGGGATGGAGAATCCCGCGGCAGAAGATCCGCCGGAGGACGACGCTGCTCGGTGTGCTCGGTACACCAGCAGTGATGAGGAGCAGACCCACCCCGCCCCGACCAGCGAGGACAGGGTGGCGGGGAAAAGGCCGATGGCAGCGGACCCCTCCCCCGCAGAGGCGCTGCCGGCGGAGAGCAGCCAGGCGCCAAAGCATCGTCGACTCGTCCGGATCATTGATGACGACGACGAGGAGGAGGAGGCCCCGCCTTCTCTGGTCCGGAGACCGCGCAGTCGACCGGACACAGCTCCGGCCACCACTGATCAGGTGGCCAGCGACCCTCCTGCACCGCGCGTCGCAGAGACGGGAGTGCAGGCGCCAACCGGTAGGACCAGGAGGAGGTTCACCGCAACACACCGGCGATCTGACCTGTAAGTGTTTAACTTTCGTACTGCGACGTTCTGTTTTTTGTTGCTGTTTCTGACATTGTTTAAATGTCGTTTCGTTGTTTAGCGCGGCGTCGGACGTCAACCCCGACCAGGTCGCTGAACAGAGGACAGCCGAGCCTGTCGCCGCCGTTGGAGACACCGCGCCGCAAGCCACGGAGCAGCCTGCGGCGGCGACCGCTACTACGAGCGCCGGGGAACAACCGGCCCCGGCAAGTGCCACGGCGAGCACCCCAACAAGGGATGAAGAGGCAGCGAGGACCCCTCCCCCGAGTAATGTTGTGGGGGAGGAAGACAGAGTCCCGACTCCTCTAGCCGGAGAAGGGAGAGTCCCAACACCGCCCCGAGCAGGGGCCTCTTCGCCCGTAGGCTCCCCTAGCCTGGACTAGGGGCCAGTAATGCCCACGACCGCGGCCGGAGGCAGTGCGGCGAACGAGGAGCCCCAGGCGGCCTCTGACGATGACGTGGAGGAGATCCAAGGTTGTCCCCGTGACGGCCGCCAGCACGTCTACGTGTGGTGCCAACGTGGGGACCACTTTATTAGACACGAGGAGCTCGCGAAGACGGAAGAGGCCGCGAGGGTGGAGCGCGCGGCCAAGCGTCTCGTGGACGAGGTTAAGGTAAGTGGTCATGTGTACTGTTCGACACTTATGTGCAGTGTTCCTGTGTTCGACATAGGTTCTTCTTTGCAGGGCGCGATGAAAACGGCGAAGTACCGGAAGAGGTGCTTCGACCAAATCGAGGGCATTGTGGCCGAGAACAAGGCCCTGTCTGCGAAGGTGGACCGGCTGCGGTCAGAAGTTGGGGAGAAGGTGGCCGAGATGAGTGCTCAGGAAGAGCCCGTCTCGAGCTTACTCGGCGTTTAGCCGACCAGTATCGGCAGAGGACAGGTCAGTCGCACACTCCGAGTAGCTCTATATAGCCGTGTGATTAGTTTTACTGACCAGGGGAGTGTTCCTGTAGACTTGGAGGAAGAGGTTGCGCGCCTCCGACAAGAGAAGGAGCAGCTCGGCCGAGAGCTTGCCGGGGCGCTAGAGGCCAGACGGCGAGCAGGCGAGGAGCTAGGCCAGAGGAATCAGGAGTTGTCTGGTAATAACCGTGCTGCCCCCTCCTTTTTTATTTGGCTGCTCAATGTTCCTTTCATTGTTCTTAAACTGTCCTCCTGCTTGGTTTGTAGTGCTCAAGGTGAATACCAAGAAGCACTTAGACGAGCTGGTCAAGGATTGGGACTCCTGGAAGACTAACTGTAAGGAGTAGCCCCGGTCCTGGACTTGATCAGCCCCGAGCTTCCTGAAGACCAGCCCCGCGCGCCGAAGCTGACGCCAGTCGAGAAGGCGCAATGGGCGTGGGATTGGCTCTAGCAGTTCGTTAAGGACGCCGGGGAGTTCGCCGACGCACATATCCTCAGCATGGTGCGCGCCCACTATCCCCTGGTCGACTTGTCCAGGCTGGAGAGGGGGTACCCCAAGGAAGTCGGCCCGCAGGAGGCGGACAACCTTCGAGCTGGCCTGCTAGACTTGTCGTCGACGGTGATCGGCGACATCAACCTATGCGGGACGGCCACTCCCCTCGACCAGCTGGGGTCAGACAGGTCGGCCAGGGAGTTGTCGGGGGGCGTCTATTGCCGGAGATGGGCGGTCGACACCTGCGGTCTCGACCAGCCAGGCGCCGGTGGCCCCGACCCCTTCGTCCGGGCAGCAAGGCCAGGCGGGTGATCAGCCCGAGCAGTAGGCTAGTGGGATAGTCTGTAGGAGTAGACTAGTGACCGCCCGTCAGGGTGTTTATTGTAAACTTTGTATGTAAAGTTTGTAATAAAGTTTGATTTTGTCATGACCATGATTTTGAGCGCTGTAAAGTTATCTGAGTGATGTATCATTGTGTTTGATTGATAGTCGTTAAGGATTTCCGTCGCAGAGGGTATTGTTGTGCTCGTCGAAAGCTCTGTGTGTAAACAAAGTATAGCAAAAAAGGAAAACTTTTATTATTGCCAATTATGAGAAACTTACAAGCAAAAGTTACTGGAACTTATGGATAAAAATGGCGCAGTTTGTCTATGTGCCAAGAATTAGGCACGCGTGTTCCATCTGGATACGCCAATCTGTAGGATGTAGGACGTGTGACTTCGGTGACCACAAAGGGTCCTTCCCAGGGGGTGGATAGCTTGTGCATTCCTTCCTGGCTTGTTTTCCACCTAAGTACCAGATCGCCGACCACGAAAGAACGGTCCTTGATGTTCCTGTTGTGGTACTGTCTGATGGCTGCAAGATACTTTGCTGTTCGAAAACATGAATTTAGACGCTTTTCCTCCATGCAGTTGATTTCGAGCTCCCTGGCGTTGTCGGCTGTTGACTGGTCGAAGTTTTCAATTCTTGGAGACCCGAGGGTTATATCAGACGGCAGCACTGCCTCGGTGCCGTAAACCATGAAGTAGGGTGACACCCCCGTGTTCCGACTAGCCTGTGTTCGGAGACCCCAGACCACAGCCGGTAACTCTTTCATACATCGACCAGGTGCTCTGTCGTTCTCGGTGTACAACCTTTTCTTTAGGGCATCAATGATCATTCCGTTCGCGCGCTCGACTTTACCGTTTGCCCGTGGGTGAGCTACTGACACGTATTTTATGACTATGCCTCTGTCACCGCAGAAGTCCCAAAATGTAGTGCCAGTGAACTGAGTACCCAGGTCGGTGATTATACTGTTGGGGATCCCGAATCTGTGTATGATTTGATTGAGGAACTCCACAGCCTTCTCGGAGGTTGCTTTGACCAGTGGCATGTATTCGATCCACTTCGAGAATTTGTCGATTAACACGAAGATGAACTTGAAGTTGCCGGGAGCCGGTTTAAATGGCCCGATCATGTCGAGGCCCTAGCAGGCGAAAGGCCAGGATGATGGGATAGTTTGAATCTCATGAGCAGGTACGTGGGTCCTTTTGGCGAAGAACTGGCATCCTTCACAATGTCGGACCAGTTTTTCTGCGTCGGTTACCGCGGTTGGCCAGTAAAAACCTGCTCGGAAAGCCTTCCCGACCAGCATTCTGGAGGCAGCATGGTTGCCGCAGGATCCGGCATGTATGTCATCTAGGAGCTTGATGCCA
The DNA here is from genome assembly GCF_000003195.3 of Sorghum bicolor. Classification (NCBI taxonomy): domain Eukaryota; kingdom Viridiplantae; phylum Streptophyta; class Magnoliopsida; order Poales; family Poaceae; genus Sorghum; species Sorghum bicolor. Next base: position 36,124,037 of record NC_012870.2, on the reverse strand, counting down.
TCATCTTGGGATATGCATTTGAGCAGCACTTTAGAACTTGCATTTTTTCGCATAAGTTTGCCGTCCACCAGTATGTAATTCTTTGATCGTCGAATGAGGCGCTCGTTCTTCGTTTTATCCTGAAAGCCTGACCCGTCCGATATATATCTGATGAACGGGGTGCACCAATCACGGCTGCTGGTTGTCGGAGTAGCGTCGTCTATGAGCATTGCCTCAATAGGTTGCTTTTCGACCAGGTCTGTGCCCACACTTGGCTGACGGATGTCCTGGACGAAAACACCTTGTGGGATCTGGGCCCGGGATGACCCTAACTTTGACAGCGCATCCGCTGCCTGGTTCTTATCCCGGACCACGTGGATGTACTCTATGCCATAGAAGTTGGATTCCCATTTGCAGATTTCTTTGCAGTAGAGATCCATCTTCTCGTGGGTTGCGTCCCATTCCTTGTTGAGCTGGTTGATAACTAAAGCGGAGTCGCCATAGACGTAGAGGCGTTTGACTCCCAACTCAACGGCTAGTCGTATGCCATGCAGGCATGCTTCGTACTCGGCGACGTTGTTTGACGCCGGAAAAAGGATCCTAAGGACGTAACGCAGTTTGTCCTTGTTAGGCAACACGAAGAGTATCCCAGCGCCGGCGCCGTTGATGTTCAAGGACCCATCGAAGAACATTGACCAGTGGTCGGAGACATCGGAAACGGGTGGCTCGTTGAGATCCGTCCACTCTGCGATGAAATCGACCAGGGCCTGAGACTTGACTGTAGTGCAGCTCTAGAAATCCAGGGAGAATGGGCATAATTCCATTGCCCACTTTACGATTCTGCCGTTGGCGTCTTTATTGCGCAGAATATCCCCAAGAGAAAAACTGGTGGTTACCAAGACCAGATGGCCGTCGAAGTAGTGGTTTAGCTTCCTCGACGTTATTAGAATGGCGTATATGAGCTTCTGTATTTGTGGGTATCTGGCCTTGGACTCGTTTAAGACTTCGCTTATGAAATAAACGGGTCTTTGGACCTTGTAGACGTGACCTGGCTTGTCTCGCTCGACCACTATTGCCGTGGAGACAACCCTATCAGTTGCTGCAATGTAAAGGAGTAGGTCTTCATTGGGCTGAGGCACTGTGAGAACAGGCAGAGAGGTGAGGAAAGTCTTGTGCTGGGTGAACGCAGCGTCAGCTTCCTCTGTCCAGGAGAATTTTTCCGACACCTTCAAGAGTTTGAAGAAAGGGAGGCCTTTCTCTCCTAGTCTTGAGATGAAGCGGCTGAGAGCGGCCATACATTCGGTGAGCTTCTGAATATCCTTGACATTCTTAGGTGGTCGCATGTCGAGCACTGCTTTTACTTTTGAAGGATTCGGTCGTATGCCATCGCGGCTGACGACATTGTCGAGTAGTAGACCAGAAGGGACCCCAAAGATGCACTTTTTAGGGTTAAGCTTCCACTTATACTTGTTTAGTGCCTTAAAGGTTCGGTCTAAGTTGTCGATTAGGGTGCTTGCATCCCTTGTTTTGACAACGACGTCGTCTACGTAAGCCTCGATGAGGTCATCACGAATCTCGTCGTGGAGGCATTGCTGGATGGCCCGTTGATAAGTGGCTCCGGTGTTCTTGTGTCCAAAGGACATGGTCGTGTAGCAGTATGCGCCAAAAGGAGTAATGAAAGACGTTTTGATCTGATCGTCTTCCTTTAGCGAGATCTGGTGATAACCAGAGTAGCAGTCTAGAAAAGAGAGGAGTTCGCATCCGGCCGTTGAGTCGACCACCTCGTCGATGCGAGGGAGACCAAAAGGATCTTTAGGATAGTGTTTATTGAGATCAGTGTAATCAACGCACATTATCCATTCATTATTCTTTTTGCGTACAAGAGCTGGATTGGCAAGCCAATCGGGATGATACACTTCTTTTATGAATCCGGCTGCTAGAAGCCATGTTATTTCTGTCCTAATAGCCTCCTTTTTGTCACGAGCGAACCATCACAGCTTTTGCTTGATGGGTCTTGCGGTCTTCGAGACATTTAAGGAGTGCTCGATCAGGTTTCGTGGGACGCCGGGCATGTCTGCGGGTTTCCATGCGAAAACGCTCACGTTGTCCCTTAGAAACCTGACGAGCGCGTCTTCCCATTTAGGGTCCAGATTGGCCCCGATGAGGGCCGTCTTCTCGGGGCTGCCGTCGACCAGCTGTACCTCTTTGTATTCCTTGGACTTCGAATTCTTCCTAGCGGCCGCCTGCTCAGGTAGTCGGAGCTGGTCGGGAGGGAGCTATGCGGCTTGGTTTGCTGTTTCTGCCATGCGAATTGAAAGATCAATTGCTTTGGTGATCTTGAAGCTTTCCTCCTCGCAAGTGTATGCGGTGTAGACATTGCCCCTGACAGTTAGAACGCCCTTCTTCGTGGGCATTTTAAGGACCAAGTACGAGTAGTGTGGGACCGCCATGAATTTTGTCAGCGATGGTCGGCCCAATATCGCGTGGTAGGTCCCGTCAAAGTCAGCGACCACGAAGTTGACGAACTCTGTTCAAAAGTGGTCGGGTGTTCCGAACTGGACAGGCAGAGTTATCTGTCCGAGGGGTACTGAGCTTTGCCCTGGCAAGACTCCCCAGAATTGAGCGTCATAGGGCTTTAGCTGTGCTGGAGTTATCTTGAGAGCAGGCAGGCTATTGCGGAAGAGGATGTCGATGGAGCTTCCCCCGTCGACGAGCACACGCTCGAATCTAATGCTGTTAATGCAAGGATCCAGGATTAGGGGGAAACGTCCTGGCTCCGGGATGGCGGCCCACTGATCCTTTCTGCTGAAGGAGATCTCTCTGTGCGACCAGGGAGGGAATTTCGGATCAGCGATCAAACCATCTACGCTGTCTATGTTGAGGCAGGCTCTCTTTAGAAGCTTTCTTTCTCGTTTGGACTCAATGGAAACCTTGCCCCCGAAGATGGAGTGGACCACGTCGGTGGGACTGACATACTGGTGTCGTGGGTCCCTATCCTGGTCCTCGTCCTTGTCTTCGTGGTCGCGCCCGTCTTGTTTCCCGTTTTTCTTAGCGGGGTCGTCTTGAGCAGCCCGCCGCATATAGATGCTTTTGAGGACGCGGCATTCTTCCATGGTGTGGTTGGACTTTGGATGCAGTTGGCATGGTCCCTTCAACGTCTTGTTGTAGTCTTCTTGGTAGTCCCACCGCCCATTGGGGCGCTTGACTGTATTCACCTCGTGGTCGTGGTCGCGGGGGCGCTTTCCTCTAAAATCGTCGCGATTGTTGCGCCGCCTGTCCCAACCGTCCTTGTGATCACGGTTGTCGGGGCGACGATGGTTCCTGTTGTCGAAGCGACCACGACTATCGTCTCGCCGAGGAGGCTGGTCAGGTCCTCTCGCATCATCCCGGATGAGTTTTTCTGCGTCGTCGGTGTCGGCTTAGTTTTTGGCCGTGGCAAGAAGCTCGGCCATCGTTGTTGGCCTTTTGCGGAGTAGCTTGTTCCTCAGTGCTTCATGGAGGCGCAACCCTTTTATGAAAGCGGATATGGCCTCGTCGTGGGAAATTTTCGGGATCTTAAGGCGCATATCCGAGAACCGTCGGATGTAATCGCGCAGTGGCTCGTTTTTCCTGTCCCGTATCCTTTTGAGGTCGTATTTGTTCCCGGGCTATTCGCAGGTAGCGATAAAATTGTCGATGAATGGTTGGCGTAATTCTTCCCAGGAGTCGAAAGAGTCCTCGGGCAGGCCCAGGAGCCACTGGTGACCAGCCTGGTCGAGGACGACCGGGAAATAGTTGGCCATGACATGCTCATCTCCTGCTGCTGTCCGGACGGCGATCTCGTACAGAGTGATCCAGTTTTCTAGGTTTTCCTTGCCGTCGTATTTTTTGAGTTTCTCAAGCTTGAAATTGCGGGGCCACACGACTTGGCGGAGGTGTGAGGAGTACTGCCTCAGGCCCGGGGGGCCGTGCGTTGCATCGTACTCAATACGACGCAGGTTCTCGTGAACTGCTCTCTCCGTGGCGCGCCTGTTGATGCGGTCCCGGGCATCTTTGGGAGGGATGTTGTATCGAAGATCCCTGTGCTGGTTTACTTCTTGACCACGCCCGCGATTTTGCTCGCGGTGACCGCCAGCATCCCGACCGCCGTCGTCACGCCGTGAATCTTTTCGATGATTGTTGGGGGAACGGCTGCGGTGGTGCCTGCTGGGCTGTGGTGAGGTTCGGCTGCGATGGGTCTGGTTGGAGGAGACCTCTGTATAGGAGATAGCTTGGACTCTTTTGAGCAGAGTGGCTGTCTGTGCCATCGCGGCGATCAGATGTGCTCTAACGCTGGATCGGACGCCCTGGCATTCGGGAGTATCAGGGAGTCGATCTAAATTGGCCATGGCGACAGCCACATTGGCGCTTGGCGTTTTGTAGACTGGCTGATCCTCGACCATGTCGAAAGCGTCGGTGAGATTATGCGGCGGGAGTTGGCGTTCCTCGTCCGCGCGTCGTCGGGCGGGGTCGGCATTGCGCTGCTCGCGGAGCTGCCTCTGCTCGTCTGTTTCTCCATCAACAACTGGCTCGTCGGCGCTGACGTTGAAAATGATGTCTCCTCGCCGGGGTGGGAAAACCGAGAAACGAGAGAAACCCGGAGGATATGGTGGCAAATCCAGGTCGTAGTCCTCGTCCTCGGAGTTTATGACTTCAGTGGGAACAGAACCGGTGCTCGAATTTGTGCTGGAAGCCTGGCCGTCCCGTAGTTCTCGGATCGTCACCATGTTGACGTAGTGACGAGCTGGTCGACCGCTCCACTTTGGCAACCAACCAGCCTCGTTAAAAAGGGATTGGATGTGCCGCGAGTAGAGAGAGGTTAAGTTGTTTAGACTGCAAGGATAACCTTTCTCCGGATCAGCCTCGAGCTTGACGGACCGTCCCGAGGGGGTGGAGGTTATCGTTAGAGACGTTCCCAGCCGTTCGTGTGTGACGACACGAGTTGACCGGTAGGAGTTGAAAAAAATCCGTTGGTGCAGCTTGATCAGGTTGGCGTGAGATCCCATCTACTAGTCGGGAAGCTTCGAGAAGCTTGGAATCAGCGCGATCAAGTGCTCGGAGAAGATCCGAGCCGTCGATCTTCTTTCCCTTGTAGCGCGGAAGCGGTGGTCAGGTGCTCGGTGCCAGCATGTGCGTGGTCGGAGCCGATGCCGCCATCATCCTAGATTGGATCTGGGTTCCTTCCGAAACCGTGGTCGTGAGACCGCCGCCGTGCGTCGTCCACGTGATCTGGCCGACGGTGAACGTGAGGCCTTCAGGCACGGCCGCGGAAGCTGGAACGATGACCATCTTGTTCGTCGGAGAAGTTGTACGCACACTCCCTACCTGGCGCGCCACTGTCGATGAAAGCTGGTCGGTAGTCTACCTTGGGGTATGCCCACGGTAGTAGTTTATCAGCAGACGGTGCGCAAACTACGAACTCGATGGTGACGCAAGACACGGACAAGCTTTTTATCCAGGTTCGGCCGCCGAGCTGGCGTAACACCTACGTCCTGCGTCTTGTTGTATTGATTTGTGTTGAGAGAATAATATATCCTAGGGGGGTCCCTTGCCCCTCCTTATATAGTCCGGGGGGCAGGGTTATAGATCTGGAAACTAATCCTAGTCGGTTACAATTGCCATAGATAGTTCGATATCAATTCCTATTCTAACCGACTAGAATCCTGCTTGATCTCCACATCTTGTTTCCTTGCGCAAAACTCCGTGCTGTCGGATCAAGCTTTGAACTCGTCTCGTAATGGGCCAAGCCTACTGGCCCAAGTCTAGCCGTTAGGGTATAGGGGTTTATACCCCCACACAATTTCTCTACTACGTGTAGAGGAAGTAGTAGCTAAAGGAGCAACAGTTGGGGCTGCTACACTTGTAGCAGGTCGATGCTAATATGCAAGAGATGATGCTATAGAAACCACCATCTTTGAAGGAGCATTAGATGAAGAGGGTCTAGCTGCAGCACCTTGGGACCATCCCCCACCGAAAGAAGTACTAGACTGCAGCTTGCGCCATGGGGCTGCAACAAAATGACTTGCATAAGATTTTCCACGTGTCTCTTACTAAATTTTTCTTTCAGTATGCATAACTTGATCAACAAGATCTTGCAAAGTATGGTATGGAAACATCTCAACAAAACCCGCAATCTACTCATCGAGACCACCCAAAAATCATGCCATTTTTTACTCTGGATCCTCTCTGATTCCAGGCCGCACTAACAGCAGCTCCATCTCCTTATAATACTCATCAACCGATCTTTTCCTTGCTTCAACATTTGCAACCTATTGTCAAGGTCACGCTGATAGCTTGATGGTACAAATAGCCTTCTCATCACTTGCTTTATCTCTTCCCATGTGTTGATATATTCACGACCCAACACAAGTTGATTTTCTTGTATCTGATTCCACCAAGTCAGAGCATAACCAGAGAATTCCACTAAAGCAAGATTAACACGCCTCTGATCAGAGAGATTATGCACTCTGAAAATTTGATCATACTGCTCAGCCCACTCAAGATATGTATCTGCATCCTCTCTTCCAGTGAATTTTGGGATACTCAACTTGACACGAGCAATGTTGTCCGAATCTTCCCAATTACGATGACCATGATGATGCTCTCTATCTCCATGATCAGCACGCCGCCGATCATAGTCAAAGGGATTCTCATCAGACTCTTCTTCTTGATGACAGTTATCAAATTCTTCATCATTAGAATGAACACGATGGCCACGACCATGCCCATGAGCTCGTCCTCCATCTTGGCCATGATGACCAGCCCACCTGCCACCACTATGACCATCTTTGAAACGGTCATGTCCTGCACCAGAATTTTCAGCACCAGATTCATCGTATTGATGCTGAGGAGCCCACTGTCCATTTGCAGGTATGCGTGCATCAAGCATCCTCTCCATGGCCTGCAAGAGTGAGTCTGCCATTTGGCGCAACTCTGCCCATGCAACAGGGGGTTCTTCTTCTCCATGACGATCACCATGAATACTTGAGTTGGATCCTGTCATGTTAGCACTAAAGCAAAATATAGTGGAATGGGTAAATTTGTGGAATCACACAACCTCATCTCTTACTAACCAATGCTCTTTCCTGTTGTCAAGGACAGTGAATTGTGCTAGTATAGCAGCTCAACAGAAGTGATTCCGAGGTCGCAAGGATTACAAGTCGAATGTCCTGGTTTCAGTTTTTGGTGGAGCTATAGGTGGCTAAACAAGGGAGGCTATGGTACTAAAAATCAAGTGCTTTGATGTGATCAAAAGATATAATGTTGATGGTATATAAACCCCAAGAATCTGAATATGTAAACTAAATTTTCCAGTAAGCAAACCGCAATTCTACTTTTTTTTGTTCTTTCTATTTTCTTTTCTCTGAATTTTTTTCTCTAATTTTTTTGAACTCTTTTTTTATACTAACATAGGTGCGGATAACAAATGAAACACAACACAATATATGTAAAGAGGGTGACTAGCAACTTGATGAACACAAAAACACAAGATAACAGTACCGTCAAAGGGCTTTAAGATTTTTTTGTGGCCTTTCAGTGGACTGTAGGTGATGAACAAATCAGTAACAAATGATAGATATACTAAAGATAAAATATGGATGATTGTGAGACCTACCGTGACAACCAAAGTTTTGATACCAGTTGTTAGGTACCGATCTGAATCGGCACGAGAGTGGCTCGATCTTCACGATAGTAGATCAAAAGAACAAGGATAACTTACTGTAAACAATGGGTAACTAGCTTTGTACCTGATAAAGGTTGGATGCGACCAAGCGACGGGGAGAGAGGCACCAAAACTGCGAAGACTTCGACTCAATCTCCGAACGACCGCAGAACCACAATCCAGAACTAATCCACACAATACAGCGCAGCCGAACGGAAGCCGTAGAGCACAAAGTAGGGGAACCCAGAGGATTCACTTCACAAGTCCATGAAGAACAAGGAAGAACAAAGGTTGAGTAAGGCACTCAGCAGCGCGGCTGCAATATCATGTAGTTTATCAAAATAATCAAAGGTTCCTAATAGCTTAGAGGTAGGGAATATTTATACTAGGAACAACCCTCTTAGATAGGTATGAAAACGAAATAGAGTTTCTGAAGGAAGGCAATGTGAAAGGTCCCCTCGGAATGGATCCCCGAACTGGCTTCACGTGACTGTTGGTCTCCAGAGCAGTTTCCAATAAACTGACCATAACATTTTATTGGGAAGTCCAAATGATGAACTGTTTCTTGGGTGTGAAATTAGACTCAAAGGGCTTCCTATCAATGTATGCCAACCAGCACAAAACATTGTAGATTGGTACAGTTTTACTTGGCAAGTTGTACCAACATTCTGTCACGACAGAATGTTGACCTTCTGAGCAGTCTGTACCAATTCTAGTCTACAAGCAATATGGAGTATCTAAACTGGTCGCCACTAGATCCATTGGAAAGTAGACTTAACAAGCTTTCCAACAAGTCCTCATGGGCCTTCATAGCTTTTGTGAGTAAAAAGTTATAAAGATTTCTTTGTACTGGTTCGTTTTTGACTTCACTAGTCCGTTTTGACTCTTCTGGTCCGTTTTTGCTAGTCTGTCTTCTGGGACTTGCACTGGTCCGTTTTTCAGGGTCCAATTCATCTTTCTCTTCTTCTATATATCTGAGTACAATCAAGGTACAACACTTAGGTAATATGTAATTCTCATTAATGTTAAAATGAATCTCACAAAGTAGCGCATGGACCTCTTGTTGTAGCTTCTTTGCATGACTACATGTAACCGGTCCATCGATGACTTGGGTTGGTGTCAGTGTAGGTAAAACTTGAGTGGTTGTAGCTTGACTTGAAGCTTGTGACATCTTGCTTGCTGGCATGGTCATATCAATTATGCATATTGGAAGGTCAAGATGACCGCACATCTTAAGTCAATCAATAGAGAGGATTAGAAGGTGACCGAAACAAAATTTGAGGTTGCAAATGAGAATGCACCAACGCCAGTTGAAGAGAAGATGCTTCAATGCAATGAGATTGCAATAAGAGCTCTTCTTGAAATTCTTGATGACAAGACCTTTGAGCAAATCAAGAACATTAAGATTGCTCATGATGCTTGGGCAAAGCTAGAAGAAACATTTGAGGGCACCAAGGGAACCAAGACCGCCAAGGCAAACATCCTCCAAGAAAAGTTGTCAAGCTTCAAGATGCAAAAAGATGAAAGTGTGCTGGAGATGTTTCACTGGTTGCAAGTCATTGTGAATGATCTCAAGGCACTTGGGGAAGAAGTGAAGGATAGTCCATTCTCAATGAAGTTCTTGAGAAGCTTACCCAAGAGATTTGACACATTGATCACCGTGCTAGTCAAGACAACTCTTAGTGAATCAACTCCCCAACAAGTCTTTCAAGAGGTGATGACCGATGATGCCTATAGAGATGATGATAAAAAGGATGAGTTGATCAAGAAGAAGAAGAAGGAAGGTGAAAAGAAGGATGATGAGAAGAAGAAGAGTGTGGCATTCAAGGCCTCCACATCTAAGGGCAAAGCCAAAGTAGAATCATCAAGTGAAGGTGATGCAAGCTCTTGTGATAGTGATGATGATGGAGAGATGGCTCTTCTTATCAAGAGATTTGGCAAGTTCATGAAGAAGACGGGCTATCGGGCAAGAAGGAAGAAGAGCTCCTCCAAGAAGAATGACCATTCCATGAGATGCTTTAGATGCCTATCAAGGATCATCTCATCGCCAAGTGTCCCTATGATACTGATGATGAAGATGCTATCAAGAAGGAAAGAAAGAAGCAAAAGAAGAAGCAAGAAAAGAAGGAAGGCTCAAATAAGAAGAAGGGTGATGCCCATGTTGTAACTTGGGATAGTGATGACTCCTCAAGTGATAATAAGAGCACCAAGAAGAAGGGGCATGCTAGCATTGCAATTCAAGGAAAGAGCTCCATCTTCGACACTCCATCATGCTTTATGGCTAAGGCCACTAAGGTATCGTCCGATGATGAGAGTGCCATGCTAGTGATAGTGATGATGATGAACCAACCAAAGATGAACTAATCACTATGCTAGAAGATTGCACACAACACTTTAAAAAATCTAGAAAGGAATGCAAGGCCTTGCTTAAGGATAAGAAAACCCTTGAGCAAGAACTTGATGAGCTTAGGGCATCTTATGAGAGTCTAAAGGAAGACCTAAGAAGCTTCCAAAGGCTCACACTAAGCTTGAAGAAGCTCATTCCTCTCTAGTTAACAAGTGTGAAAATGAGCCAATTAAAATTGAAAAAGCTCAAACTTTCAACATAGGCATAACATGTGATATCTTGAGTAAGCCTATTATTGTTGCTTCTACTAACCCTTCATGTAGCACATCTACATCATCCTCATCTAGTAGTGATAGTTTCGCATGTGACACCACACTAAAAGTTGAGAATGAAATTCTCAAGAAGGAGGTGAAAGAGCTCAATCACACCTTAGCCAAGGCTTATGGTGGTGAGGACCGCTTGCTTATGTGCTTGGATAGCCAAAGAGCTTCTCTCTACAAAGAGGGATTGGGCTATAACCCCAAGAAAGGCAAGGCCGCCTTTGCTCCTCACAAGACACGTTTTGTGAAGAACAATGGCCGGTATTGCAAAGCTTGCAAGCAAGTTGGTCACCTAGAGCAACAATGCATGAACAAGAAATCCAAAGCTAATGTATCCTCAATTAAGCTTAATTATTTCTATGTGCTTACCAAGGATACAAAAGGTGTTCATGCTAAGTTCATTGGTGCACCATAGATGGGCTCAAAGAAGAAAGCCATTTGGATACCAAAGAGCTTAGTTGCTAACCTTGGAGGACCCAATCAAGTTTGGGTACCTAAAAAGAATTGATCTTGTCTTATAGGTCAATTACAAAGCCGGAGGAAGGCATTGGATGCTTGATAGTGGGTGCACTCAACATATGACCGGAGAGTCTTGTATGTTCAAATCAATCGATACAAATCAAAATGGTGGCTTTGATTCTATCACCTTCGGCAACAACAAGAAAGGCAAGGTCAAGGGGCTTGGTAAAATTGCTATCTCAAATGACATGAGCATATCAAATGTGTTGCTAGTTGAGAGCCTTGACTTCAATCTCTTGTCCATTGCACAACTTTGTGACCTTGGTTTCAAGTGCATCTTTGGAAGTGATGATGTTGAGGTGGTTAGTGTTGATGAATCAAACTTGATATTCAAAGGATTTAGGCATGGTAGCTTATACTTGGTTGATTTCAATGATAGTGACACTCAATTGGCATCTTGACTAATTAGCAAATCAAGTTTGGGTTGGTTGTGGCATAGAAGGCTTGGTCATGTTGGAATGAAACAATTTAACAAACTATTGAGGCATGACTTAGTTAGAGGCTTGAAGGATGTCACTTTTGAGAAGGACAAACCATGTAGTGCTTGTCAAGCCGGAAAGCAAGTTAGAAATGCACATCCTAAGAAAAGTGAAATGAGCACATCAAAGGCATTTGAGCTATTGCACATGGATTTATTTGGGCCAACAACATACACTAGCATTGGTGGCAACAAGTATAGTTTTGTGATAGTTGATGACTACACTAGATTCACTTGGGTGTTCTTTCTCTATGACAAGAGTGATGTTTGTGATCTATTCAAGTCTTTTGTCAAGAGGGTGCAAAATGAGTTTGAAACTACTATCAAGAAAATTAGAAGTGACAATGGTAGTGAGTTCAAGAACACAAGAATTGAGGAATTGTGTGATGATCTTGGCATTGGACATCAATTCTCTCCAACATACACTCCTCAATCCAATTGTGTAGTTGAAAGGAAGAATATAACCTTGATTGACATGGCTAGATTAATGCTTAGTGAATACAATGTTAGTCATTCATTTTGGAGTGAAGCTATTAACACGGCTTGCTATTGTAGCAAACGTCTCTATTGCCATGGGAAGCTTGGGAAAACACCATGAGCTATTGAATGGGAGAAAGCCCAACATTGCATACTTTAGAGTGTTTGGTTGCAAATGCTACATTCTCAAGAAAGGCACTAGATTGAGCAAGTTTGAGAAGAAATGTGATGAAGGGTTCTTACTTGGTTATTCCACCACAAGCAAGGCATATAGAGTTTGGAACTTGGCAAGTGGCACCTTGGAAGAAGTCCATGATGTTGAGTTTGATGAAACTGAGGGATCTCAAAATGAAGCTCAAAATCTTGATGATGTGAGAGGAGATCAATTGGCAAATGCAATGAAGAACATGGATGTAGGTGATATAAGGCCGAGGCAAGTTGATGACGATAATGGTGACATTCACATGATCAATCAAGAAGTGCAAATTGATTCAAATCAAGATAGTACTAGTGGCTCTCATGATGATGATCAAAATCAAAGTCAAGCTAGTGGAAGCAATCAACTCCCAATACTCCAACCCACAAGTATAGCAAGGGATCACCCATTGGATCAAGTCATTGGTAGTATTCAAAGTGGTGTACAAACAAAATCAAGGCTAGCATCCTTTTGTGAGCACTATTCATTTGTCTCATTTGAAGAACCAAAGAGAATAGAAGATACATTGAAGGATTCCGATTGGGTAAATGCCATGCATGAAGAATTGAATAACTTCACAAAAAATCAAGTGTGGGAGCTTGTTGAGAGGCCAAAGAACTACAATGTCATTGGTACTGTTGACGGTCCTTAAGTATCAAATTTAATCATCGAATAAATAAAGAAAAGGATCTAAATGCAACCAACACCCAGACTTAGTGTTTTATCTAACAGAATTCCATGAGTTTTGGTGTTTGTCTATTTCTATAGGGGGTTATCAGGAAATATGGAGGAAAGGCCCACACGTCGGATTTACATAGAGATATTAATGTGTGCGGCAATTTTCCATCATCTAGAAGACTCTAGAAGCCACGGGAACAAGCAGGAGGCTAAGCAGGCCCGAGGGTAGGGCGCCCGCCCTCCCCCCTAGGGCGCCCGCCCTGGCCTGAGAGCCAATCAGGCTCCGCCTTGAGGATTATGCTCCACCGAACTAAGGGATTAGGGAAAACCACGTGATTAAGGTCGGTTTGATTCGATGACCCACGTTCATTTGGGAGGGCTATATAAGCAAGGCATCTGGCCCCTAGAGGAGGGCAACTCTCTCAAACCCTAATTCATTCATTCATCCAAGGAGAAGAGCCTCTGATCAAGCCCTAGAGCCACCACATCAACTAGATCTCTAGTTTAGCATAGCTACATAGGATTAGAGCTAGAGGGAGTCAATCTTCGATTGGTTTTTGGATCTGTCAAGAGGATTCTTAGTAATTCCTTTATTGTTCTTCATTGTTCTTCAATATTATGAATATGACTTTGCTCTATTTTAATATATTGATTATGACTTTGCTCTACTTATTTATATTTGCAATTATATCATTCTTAGTTTATCGTAGTTATATATTTGGCTTAGTTAGATTAGAATTATATACATGCTTTAGGATCGTATAGCGTTTATCCAAGTGTACAGTGGGTAAATGATAAGTATTGTGTAGGCGTGGTGCCTATACCGTATTTATCTGCAATTGTACCCTATATGTTGGATCATGGGGTGGTTCGTGGTGGTGATAGCTCCGTTGTTTCTTATATAGTCCCCCTCCCGTGTATAGGGCATGCAGAGCAACATTATCATAGGGGAGTGATTGCTATGTTTCTCATCTTCCTTGATAATATCACTATGCATGGGTGTAATCTTGTCTCGTAATGATTGCAAAGTATAATTGCACTAACTATGATATGCTAGACTTTATAGTTAAGAATAACTTAGGAAATATTCTTGTAGTTCATCCTAATTCCATGCTAATGACTTGCTAGAATATCTATTTAGGTGCTTATCATTTTCATATGTGGCTAGTTATGCTGATCAGAATAGTTATCATTTTCATATGTGGCTAGTTATGCTGATCAGAATAGTTATCTTTATCACCATTCATATTTTATCTATATTTTATGTGACACTTACCCCTATATTGATGAGATAGATGAACGCTCTGTACTACACATGCAATGATACTTAGTTCCATATTTCATTCCATCATTATAAGTAATCCCTTCCCAATGATAAAAATATAAACAATGATACCTAGAATACTTTCCGTTAAAATGCTACATCGTTATTAACCTGTGCGCTTGCAAATCCCATTTATTATTTATCTAGATGAGCAATTACATATTTCAATACCGCGTCTCTCATGTCATGCTGGGGATGACAACTTGGCTTAAGTGGCATGAGGGATAGGTTCAGCATTTTTGGCGTCGTTATCAGAAATAGAAAACTAAGTCTACTTTTGGTAATGACGTTAAGAATGCCCAACAAGCATTTTTGGTGCCGTTGCCGGAGAAGGTTGTTTTACTAATAGGAGGGAATAAGGAATAATGAGTCATCATTCGCATCACTAATATGATTGAGATCATCAATTCTCTCATACAGCTTTACCCCTGTACTTTGCTATTTTTATTATTTTATGCAGGGTGATGTATGAATAGAAGAGATCTTCCAGATAATTTCGTTGACGACCCCAAAGCAATAATCAGAAAAACAAGAGCCAAGCTTAAGAAAGTTAGATTGTCAACACTTCAGCGTAAAGCTCCATCAAATCTAGAAGATCACCGAAGTTTCATTCGGAACTTGACATCAGAGTTCGAAGCCATGGCAAACAAGTCGATCCACAAGTTCTCGGCTCCCACCACGGACAACATCCGTACTAGACCTGCAGTAAACATCGAGCGAACATTTGAGCTCAAGCCTGGGCTCATCAACATGGTGCAAGCAAATCAGTTCTATGGGAAGGCACATGAAGACGCTAGTGCTCTTCTCCAACACTTCCTGAAGATTTGCAGCATGTTCACCATTCAAGACGTTCCCAGAGACGCCATACTACTTCGCCTCTTCCCATTCTCACTATTGAGGAGAACAAAGCAGTGGTTCTATGCAACAAAGGAGAAGAATACTACGTACGTGTGCACTCTGCTCCATCAACTTTCTGGCCAAGTTCTTTCCCATGGGCAAGACCAATGCTCTCCATGGGAAGATTACATGTTTTCAGCAACACCATGATGAATCCGTTCCAGAAACATGGGAGCACTTCCAAGACTACATCCTAGAATGTCCCCATCATGGAATGGAGAGTTGGGTACTGATGCAGACTTTTTATCATGGGCTCGGTAATAGCACCCATGAAACCATGGATGCTGCAACCGGAGGAGCATTCTTGTCACTGACCATACCACAAGCTACAACTCTTGTGGAGAAGATGGCGTCCAACCAAGGTTGGAACAAAGAAAGAACTCAGACACGCAAGAAGGGTGGAGGTATGCACTAGCTCAAGGAGGTAGACATGTTGTCTGCAAAGCTAGACCTACTCATGAAGAAGCTCGATGATAAAACTGAAAACAAGAAAGAAGTCATGCACGTCTATGACTCTCACATGACTTGTGAGGAGTGTGAAGATACTGGACACTCAGGTAATCACTGCCCTAAGATGTTTGAGGACGTGAACTACATCAACAATAGTAATAAAAACAACTACTATAACCGTCCTCAACAAAATTAAGGTTGGAATCAACAAAGGCCTAACTACTCAGCTAACTAAGGTAATTATCAAGGTAACAATTCCTACAACAACAATAATAATTTCTCACCCCTGAGAGAGTTAGTATCTAATCAAGGAAAGCTAATGGATAATCTGTCTAAGAAATTGGCATCTAATGATAAAATGCTAGAAAATATAACTAATAGAATGAATAATTTTTCTACTACCATCAAAAATCAAATTAGCTTTAATAAAATGATTGAATCTCAGTTGAATCAAATAGCTGCTGCTGTTCCTGCTACTAACCCCGGTATACCATCACAACTGGAAGGGCTAGAATCTGCAAATCTTATAGACATGTTTGATGCAGGTAACTACTGGAGTAACCCCATAGGAGGAAGACGTAATGACCTTCTACCAGTCAAGAGAGGCGATCTAGGACGCCATGTCATCGCGATTTCCATCGACATGCTTGACTTCCTAGAAGCACTCTATGACTTTGGCTCAAGTGTCAACATCATGCCTAGGGTACTCTATGAAAAATTCTTTACTAATCCTTTATCAGATACAACCATGTGTTTGCATCTTGCAGATCGGACACTGAGCTTTTCAAAAGGAATATTGAAGAACATCTATGTCCGAGTTGGTACCTCATACGTCCTAGTAGACTTTGTAGTGATTGAGACCGGTGTTGATGAGTGGTCACCCATTATCCTGGGGAGGCCATTCCTGAACACCTCGGGAGCTGTCATCTATGCTAGTGCTACAAAGATCAACTTCAACATCAAGGGGAGGAAGGAGACATTTTCCTTCAAGAGAATGTTGGTGCAAAAGTGAATCTGCAAACACAAAGGGCTAATACCCGATTTCAACGTTAAGGCGTGCCAACCGATTTGACCTTACAATCGACAAAGGTGATAACTTGAATACTTTAGTCCCGACAACAACGATACGCCCGAATGCCACGGCCAAGAGGTATTCAGATGGAACTCGAGAACTCGTCGAGTATGACTCGAAGAATTCTTAAGAATTCGTAAGTAAAAGAAAATATGTGATTTGATGAAGTCGTCGAAAGTAGATGCAAAAAGAGATGTAAAAACTTTGTGTATGATTGATTGGATTGGCTTCTTACATCGCTACTAGGCCTATATTTATACTCTATCCTAAAGAGTTACAACTAGATACAACTAGGATTCTAATTCCAAATCAAATAGAACTCGTACATAAAATAAACTCTAACAATTATAGAAAACAATAATTTATCTATCTTGGACGATCGGCACACCACAATTATTCCTGCCGACGACTCCCACGTCTCTTTGTACCATCATCGACATCTTCATCCTCCATCGGCAATCGTCAACATCGACCATCAGTACCGATCAACCACTGTTTCTAGACTTAATCATACCTCCCTCCTGAGGCCTTATCATCGATATCATAGGCCATCGACAACTTTTCTATTAGCTAGTCGTTACTTCTCCATCTGCCGATCCAAGCTTCATTAACCTTCCTGACTCGTGTCAAAACACAGGGTCAACACATGCCCCCCAATTTTGGAGTATAAAATCATTTAATGCTCCGAAATTCTCTCCTGATAATGATGCCTTTTCACAATTATTTCCTTCTGACAGCAATTAATTACCAAATCCAAACAACCTTAATTCGGGTTTGCAGCATGCACCTCGAATTTCTCAACCACCCGAACCAAATCTCCTAAATACCCACTCATCAGCAACCGTTCTGTTAGAGTTGACTACCGATGAGCTGACAAAGAGATCTTATATAGTAAAATATCTCTTAAAATCATGATTACTTGCTGTCAAATCACTTGCACAATCCCTTGATTATCGTGCGAACAGTTACCATATCCACCTGAACACTCTCGATTTTCACGGATACGGCAAAGAGATAAGTCAGAAATACCCCTGCTCACTTTATCCTATAAATACCTCTTTCCTCAGCACTCCTTCTCCATCTTGCCATCCTTCATCCCCCCAAACTCATCTCTCTGGCGGTGGTATTGACGAAGAGCTCAAGAACCCCAGCAAAATCTCCCCAACAACCTTTCAAGTCTTCGATCTTCTCTTCCTCGGGAAGAAATGGCCGTCAACTTCGTCGTCCCTGAGGTTAATCTATTCCCATCGTTTTCTTCCTTTACTGCAACCCTTTACTTTTTGCAAGTCTACTTACTTAGCATTTTTCTTCTTCTTTCTTTCTCTCTATTCTTTCAATCTTCGAATTTTAGGAACAGAGCGAGAAAATTGTTATTTCTACCGAACAACCCCATCTTCAATACCTCGGTCCACTGGGTGACCCAGATCCTACCGATTTGATAAATGCGGAAACCAATAGGATACCTTTTAGAGCCGAAAATTTTTCTTTAGATCTATGGAAGGACACCTTCCGATCCTGGCCAAACCCCACCAAAGGATGGAAGGATTGGTTTTTGAGGGTTAGCAACACAAATGAAGTATATTGGGGTGAACGCAGAATAGACCAGTGCATCAGGCTGTCCATTGTCGATATGGAAAGAAATGAATCAATGCTGATAGCTGCTTCATATTTCTAGTCAGACACGTTCAACGCCTTTATTTTTGGCCATGGCCCAGCTTCTCCTACGCTTGCCAATGTATTCATGCTCACTGGCTTGGATATTGCAACTGCCGATGACGGCAAGCTATTCGGCCGCAAAGCCGAACACAAATTAGAGACCCGCAACATTAGTGGTTGGTCAGGGTACATTCAGAAGTATCAAAGAACAGGACCAGTTGGTCAGCGAGAACATGCCACTTTTCTAAATATGTAGCTAGACAAATTCATCTTCTATGGCCGATCGGTAGGACCAACCTCCGTCTTCTTATCAACAGCAGAAAGATTAGCCGATGGTGGCTGATTCTCTCTTGGCTGATACCTATTAGGCTCCATCCATCACCTCCTTCATCATGTAACCAAGAAACTTCTGCTAGGTGAACCCATCGGCAATCTAGGAGGCCCTTGGTGGTTCATCAACATGTGGCTCAATGTTCATATGCACAAACGCCTTCGGTTTGATTTCTTTGCACAACAATTCCCCAAAGATATCGCCGAAGATTATGAACTGGCAGATGATGAATCGGCAACTCGCTCACCCCTCAATTATGGTGAAGCTGTTATAGTTCTCCCTAGCACTGCCTCCAACAAAAACCAGGTCGACCGATTCTTCCAAACCCCGTATGATGGCCTTTCCAAAGATTAGCGAGCATGGATGCCTTACGAAGATCCAGAAACCAGGTTCCCGCTCAACTTCCACCATTTTGACAATGCACTCAACAAGGATAATGATTTGATGATGATAGTCATCAATCCGAGAGCAATTCCAGTGAATAGCTTGGGCAGTGGGAAGAACATCAACACCACCTATGAGTTTTACAACCCATCGGCACTGCCTCGCCAACTGGCTTTTGGTCAACTGCCAATCAGACTTTGTTATGTCGATGTGATAAAACCAAGAGAGACAATAACCAGCAGACTTGAGTGGATTAGGATAGCTCAACTCCAGCCAGATGCCGATACGGTAGGCATCGATCTATGGGCCTGGGTTCCAACTCTCTTCATAACTCAGTTGTATAAACATTGGTGGGAAGAATGGAAGGAGCATCTATTCAGGGTATCGGCTCAAACATATCGCGGCATGATTGACTCCGACTACAAAGTCCCCGATAACATTTTAAGTCCTTTACCGATACCTCAGTTCCTTTGTTATCTTTAACCTTATCGGCAATTTATTTATTCTTGTTTCAACAGGTCGATTGTCGCACCCAGTTTTGATAACAAAACCAAGTACTCAAATATGTGCGCCCAGGATGTCGAAACACACATATTATCACAAATTGTAATTATATCAAAGTAAAGTACTTTATTACATCGCATATTCATCATAAACATCTCACATAGTCTTGCTCATTGGCAACATTATTACATAAAGCGGAAAGCTAAGCCCTTGCTGCCACAGGGACACCAACTGGTGAACACCAGCACTCTAGAAGTCCTGGACATCTTCAGGGAACTCCTCAGTACACACATCTGTTACCCATCTGGGTTTTTCATTGAAATATAAACAAGTGTAAGCGCACCATGCTTAGCAAGTGTAACATAGGGGTATATGAAGGCTCAAAGGCTTGACTCGGTTTAACAGCGGTTAGCATTTTAGTTGTTCATATTTTATTAACCAAGACTTGCTACTTTTAATGATAAACCAACCCTGGTTACATAAGTGATTAATCAAAATTAATACCCTTCCCAAGTAAAGCCAAGTACCCGCTAACCAAGAAGGATCTAGGCCGCTCATGACCGAGAGCTCGGCTGTTATAACAGGTTTTAGATTTCAGTAAAAATTGTACAACTTTACCCCCGAGCCGTGGTTCCCTAGTGTCGGGGTTTGCAAGGCCCACACCACTTCTACCGAGGAAGTGTGACCGGGTTCCACTACTTAACCTTTCGCTAGTCACCCTAACAAAATAGTAGCCGCGAGGTTTCAGTGGCAACTGTGCATAGACGACCTCCTTCAAGAGGCACATGTGGTCGCGACACTATACACCAAGGTAGGAGTGACATCTATACACCACGAGGCACTCCCCTCTAGCACCTTTCGGTACCTACTAATTTGCTAGAGACATACTAGTTATATGATTAAGGTCAGAGCCATTTGACTCTCGGGATTGTACGTGACCTCCTGGGTGGCCGCTTCAGGATTAAGTCCTTATGGAGACGAATTTAGAGCTTTCAAAACCCAAGCTCTAGCCCCTTGAACCAAGTTACTAGAACATATTTTATCACATTGCATATACCAATTAATCAGGTTAACTTATTAATTTGGGTTTTAAGCATAGCAGCAACTACCTAAATAAATGCACACCTTCCCATGGGTATCAAGGATTTGTGGTACAAAATTATCTAGGTAAAGTCCTTATAGGTATTTCAATTTAGACACATGCATATGTATGAATTAAATAATGTTCATAGGTACAAGGAAGCCTATATTACACTTGCCTTCCTCAAAAGTTTCCTCCTGGTAGAGCTCCACAAACTGCTCCTCAACCACCCCAACTTGATCTCCTTCTATTCGTGATCAAAACACCAATCAAGCATCCAATCCAATCATCACATGCATACAAATAGAGTTCTATTAGAAGAGTACACCAAACAGTAAAAACAGTGACTAAAAAGTATATAAATCTACTCTACGCATTTGTACAAACACATGAGCGAAAGAATCACTCTAATCGGACTTAAAACGTGAAAGTTATGCACAAAACAAAATGAATGGCATTTCTGTGAATAAACTGAATAAAAACGAATTTAAAAGAAGTAAAACTAAATTATTATATAATTTAAAAGAAGTAAACACGAATTTAAAAGAAGTAAAACGAATTTCTAACGGTTCTGGACTGCGCGCACTATTATATAAAAGTACAGGGTTTAAAATATAAGAAAATAGGATTAAAAAGAAATACTTTTGAACTAAGTTCGACTGCGGGTTGATTTGCTTGAAACAGGGGGGTTAAAGCGCAAAACTCCCAGCGGTCTGCGGTTGACCGCGTCGCTGGGCGACAGGGGGGCCACGTGGCGCGCTGGGGTTGGCTCGGTCCACCACTGTGCGCGTGGACCGGCCGACCGAGCGCCTGTGGACCGCGCCCATGGCCCACGGTGGACCGGTTACATAACCCCGAAGGGGTATGTAATCTGGGCCGTTAGAAACAGATCGGATGGCCCTGGGTGAAAGGAGGCGGGGCGCTCGCCTGAGCCGAGGCCAACCACGGCGGTGCCATTGCCGCCGACGAGGTGAGCTCCTCGGAGCTCGCCGGAATCACGTTCCCGGCCACGCCAAACAAAAATAAAGCTACCACGGTGACCAGCACGACGAGGCGAACGCGATAGGGTAAAAAGAAAGGGCGGGGAGCACGTCGGAACGACGGCCCCGCGGTGGCGCCATTTCCGCGCCCTCGGGAGGCTCGGATTCGGCGTTAGAGCGCCCTAATTTCACAATTAAAGACATGGGGAGCATCGAGGCTATACCGTGGTCCCGCTGGAGGTGTTCGCAGCGTCTGGGAAAGCTCCGAGCAGCGTGGCCACGAGCGAGGCGGACTGGGAGAGAGAAATGGCGACGGTGAGCTCGGTTTCGACCAAAACGTGAAGAAAGGTAGAGGGGGAGTGTACCTACGGCCGCGGTATAGCCAGGAGAACGCGTTGCGCACGTTCGAAGCGTCTACCGCGCCCTGGAGACGGAGAATTTGGGGGGAATTGAGCTTGGTTCACGAACGGAAGGGGGAAAGGAGAGCTCGGCCGTGAGCTTTATAGGGTGAGCAGGGGCGTCGAGGGGGCGAACGCTCGGGTGATTAAGCCCGGCATCAAGGCGGCTTGATGGCCGATTGATGGCCTCCATCAATCGGAGCTTGAAGGCGGGGGGGAGTGATGGCGTTGAATGCCGCCGCGCGCTCCCGGCTCAGCAAGGAAGAAAGGGGGAGGCGTTGACGAGTGGCCCACGGTGCAGCGAGAGAGAAAGGGGAAGGGAGAGCGCCGACAGGCGGGCCCTACCGCGCAGTGAGAGGGGGAAGGGGGAGAGCGCGCGGGCTGTCCGCGGCGGAGCGGGCCGCGCCACTGGGCCGCGTGCGCGTCGCGGGCGAGGGGCGGGGAGCTGGGCCGCCAACGGCCCAAGGCCAGGGGTGAGCACGGGGTGAAGCTGGGCCAGGGTCTGGGGCTAAGCCAAAATCGGTGAAGGGGATAAAAATAAAATAAAAACTCTTTTATATTTTTCAGAGCTATAAATTTGTATAAATTTCTATCGAATTGATTTTTAACCAAACAACCTAATCTTACCATCAATCAAAATATTATGCACCAGCATGAATGCAGCATTTCATGTTTCTAGACCTTATAGTTTATTTTAAATAATTCCAAAAATTGTTATTTTGCCTAAACAATTCTCAAATAATTTCTATAATTATGCCAAATTAAATACTAATTTGAAAATAAATTTTTAGGGTGTTACAAACCTACCCCCTTAGGATGAATCTCGTCCTCGAGATTCGGATGGCTCAAAAAGATAAGGGTACTCAGATCTCAAATCATCCTCTCTTTCCCACGTTGCTTAGTCTTTAGAATGCCTGTTCCACTGTACTTTGCTCATTCTTATGACTTTGCTCCTGGTGATTCTTTCTGCTGTCTCCAAAATTCTTACAGGATATTCTTTATAGGAAAGATCTTTTTGAACATCAGGCTCTTCTAGAGGTAACTGTTCTTCGGGTATTCTCAGACATTTCTTAAGCTGTGACACATGGAAGACATTGTGAACACTAGAGAGTTGCTCAGGTAACTCCAGTTGATAGGCTACTTCTCCTGTCCTAGTAATGATCTTAAAGGGACCCACATACCTAGGAGACAACTTCCCCTTGGTATGAAATCTCTTGACTCCTCTCATAGGTGAGACCTTGAGATACACATAATCTCCTATCTAAAATTCCAAATCCCTTCTCCTTGTGTCTGCATAACATTTCTGTTGAGATTGTGCTATTTTCAAGTTCTGTCTTACTGTGTGCACCTGTTTCTCTGCTTCTTGCAAAATCTCTGGCCCAAAAACTTGACTTTCCCCAGTTTGACTTCGAAACAGTGGTGTCCTGCATTTCCTGCCATATACCTCAAAAGGTGCCATTTTGAGACTCTTCTGATAACTATTATTATAGGAGAACTCTGCATAAGGCAAACTTTTGTCCCAACTTGTCCCGTATTGCAGGGCACAAGATCTTAACATATCTTCCAGTATTTGATTTGTTCTTTCTGTCTGCCCATCTGTTTGAGGATGGTAGGCCGAACTAAAATTCAATTTTGTATCCATGGACTCATGTAGTTTCTTTCAAAAGTGTGATGTAAACTGTGTCCCTCTATCAGAAACAATTTTCTTTGGCACCCCATGTAAACACACAATCCTTTCCATGTACAATTCTACCAACTTTGCCCCAGAATAGGTAGTCTTGACAGGGATGAAGTGAGCTACCTTGGTTAATCGATCTACAATAACCCATATAGAATCGTATCCTTTCTGTGTTCGAGGTAGTCCCACTATAAAATCCATCCCAACTTCTTCCCACTTCCACTCAGGTATTTTCATGGGTTGAAGTAATCCTGCTGGTCTCTGATGTTCTGCTTTTACTCTTTGGCACATATCACATATAGCCACATATTCCGCTATATCTCTTTTCAAGCCATACCACCAATATCTTTCTTTAAGGTCGAGGTACATTTTAGTGCTACCCGGGTGTATAGAATAGGCTGAATCATGAGCTTCTCTCAGAATAGTCTCTCTAATAGACTTGATCTCGGGTACACAAATCCTCTTACCAAACCATACTATTTCCTGGTCATCCATGTGAAAACCTGGTGCCTTACCGATCACTATCCGTTCAGCAATATCTTTAATTTTCTCATCTTCAAGCTGTCCTTTACGGATATCTTGTTCTAGTGTGGGTTCAACCTCCAATTCCATAGTGTTAGCCACTATACCCAAGTTCAGATGTTCAAATTCTTCACACAACTCCTTAGGTAACTGAGTAACATAAGCCATATTAACATAGCTCTTCCTACTCAGGGCATCTGCAACTACATTAGCTTTACCCGGGTGATAGTGTACTTCCAAGTCATAGTCCTTATTCAGTTCCAACCATCTTCGTTGCCTTAAGTTCAAATCAGACTGAGTGAAGATATATTTCAAACTCTTATGTTTGGTATAAATTTCACATTTATGACCGATTAGGTAGTGCCTCCATATTTTCAGAGCATGCACCACGGCTGCTAACTCTAAATCATGGGTCGGGTAGTTCAACTCATGTTTCCTGAATTGTCTAGAGGCATAGGTCACAACTCTGCCTTCTTGCATCAGCACACAACCCAGACCTTGCCGAGAGGCATCACAGTAGATAGAGAAACTCTTAGTGATATCAGGTATGATGAGTACGGGGGTAGAAGTCAGTCTCTTTTTCAATTCTTCGAAACTAGCTTGGCACTCTTTAGACCATATAAATTTGGCATTCTTTTCTAGCAGAGCGGTCATTGGTTTGGCTAACTTAGAGAAACCCTCAATGAATCTTATATAGTACCCGACCATTCCAAGGAAACTCCTAATTTCACTCACATCTTTAGGTGGCTTCTAGCTTAGCACATCTTGAACCTTTTTCGGGTCCACTGCTACCCCTCCGTTAGAGATGATGTGCCCAAGGAAAGATACCTCTTTTAACCAGAATACACACTTACTAAGCTTAGCATAGAGTTGATGTTCCCTAAGCTTCTGCAGCACCAATCTCAAGTGTTTCTCATGTTCTATCTCATTCTTAGAGAACACAAGTATGTCATCAATGAACACAACCAAGAACTTGTCAAGGTATTCCATGAATACTTTGTTCATCAAATATATAAAGTAGGCAGTTGCATTTGTCAAGCCAAAGGACATGACTGTAAACTCATATAGTCTGTATCGAGTCACAAAAGCAGTTTTAGGGATATCAGATCGTCTTATCCTCAACTGATGATAACCAGACCGAAGGTCTATCTTAGAAAACACACAAGCTCCTTTCAACTGGTCGAACAGGTCATCGATTCTAGGGAGTGGATACTTGTTCTTAATTGTAACGTCATTAAGCGATCTGTAATCTATACACATTCTTTGTGTCCCATCTTTCTTTTCTACGAATAACACTAGTGCTCCCCAAGGTGAGGAACTTGGTTGAACATAACCCTTATTTAGCAATTCTCTTAATTGCTTCTTAAGTTCTGCTATTTCATTCACTCCCATTCTATATGGTCTTTTAGCTATGGGTGCAGTTCCAGGTAAAAGTTCAATTATAAACTCAATGTCACGGTCAGGTGGCATACCTGGCAGTTCCTCAGGGAAAACGTCCGGATATTCATTCACTATTCGTATGTCCTCTATTGATGTCCCCTTTAGTTGATTAACTGTATAGTACTGTTTAGCTGACATACTAACTTCTACCTCCATCTGCTGGCCTGAAGGTGTCATTAACCGAACTGTTTTGCTATCACATTGTATAACTGCCTTTCTCTATTTCAACCATTCCATACCCAAGATAACATCAATACCAGAAGTTTTCAAAACCACTGGGCTAAGTGTAAACTCTACCCCCCTTAAGGTGATGTTCACTAGAGGGCATCTAAGGGTAGCCTGCATTTCTGCTCCAGGTGAGCTAAGTATCATGGATTTTTTCATAGCAATCATGGGTATATCATATTTCTTGACAAATGACTGAGCAATAAAGTAATGTGATGCACCGGAATCGAATAAAACTGTAGCGGGGCTTGAGTTAACTGGAAACATACCGAGCATCACGTCCGGTGCCTCCTGTGCCGCCTCGGCTGTCACATGATTTACTCTTCCTCTGATATTGTTTTGGGCCATCTTCTTGGGGCACCTATTGGAGTAATGTCCTGGCTCACCACAGCTGTAGCATTTGTTATCATTGTTAGCATTTGGTGCTTTTGGTGCACCATTCTTTGGTGGAGCATTGGGAACATTTGTCTTTACTGGAGCATTATTGACTGGTTGCTGACGTTGGTTAGGAGCTCTGTACTGATGCTGCTGCTGTGCACGTTGTGGTTGTTGATTACGATTGATCAGACTCGACTGACCTTGATATCGTTGCTGTGGATAAGCTTGCTGGGGATTGGTACGGGTACGTGTGTTGTTTCCTGACTGTTGTCCTTCGAACTTCCTTTTCTTATCTTCCATCTGACGGCATTTGTTTTCAATCACCAAAGCCTTATCTACCAGATACTGAAAACTTGCAAAGGTGTGGGATAGCAGTTGATACTGGAGCCCATCATTCAGACCTTCCATGAATAGTTCCTGCCTATTTTCATCGTTCTCCACTTCAGTGGGAGCATATCGTGATAATTGTATGAACTTGTCACGATATTCAGCAACAGACATACCTCCTTGCTTGAGGGAGAGAAATTCCTTCTTTTTTAGTTTCATTAGCCCAGCAAGGACATGGTGGGAGCAGAAAGCATTACGGAATTCCATCCAGGTTATGGGGTCAGCATCTGTACGACCAAAATGGAACGAATCCCACCAATCAAGGGCAGCTCCTTGCAGTTGCCCTGCTGCATACAACACTTTCTCTCTGTCATCACACTGTGCAATCTCCAGTTGTCTTTCAATAGCACGAAGCCAGTCATCAGCTTCGAGAGGGTCGGTGGAGTGTTTGAAAACAGGTGGATGTCCCTTCAAGAATTCTCCTCTCTTGTCCCTAACATGAGGAGGTGCGTTTCCATTTCCATTTCCATTGTTCTGCATATTTTGAGCCAACTGCTGCAGCAGTGGTGTTTGCATCATCATCAGCTGCTCCATAGTAGGAGGTGGTGGTGATGGTGGTGGCAAGTCCTCACCCCTCCTGTTCCTCCTAGTGTTGGCCATCTGTACCAGATACATAATATGAGTCTCATATGTCCAAGATACTTAATTTTCAAGAGATATAACATGCTGGAATTTATGCCATCTGATCAAGTACGGGATTACATATGTTGTGAGTACAAGGTAGTATGCATTCTGTATTTTTCTGCTGTCCTCACTAGCACCACAGTGAAGTAAAACAAGCATATCTTTCTCTCTGTTTAACGTCTGACTGCGAAATTTAACTTTCTGGAAAGTTTGTAAATTTTCCTACAACTTTCATTCAGATCGTTTTCTCAAATTCTGGCGTTTACATAGGTAAAAACAAGCGACAACGTTTACTGTTCTGGAATTTCTGACTGCGCAGAGAGGTCACTTTGTAACAATTTTATCTATCAAACGGTAACAGATATTGAGGTGGTTGCAGAGTCAAATGAAATATATAGAAGTCTATTTTATTCCATAATTTTTTTGTATTTTTAGACCATCCAGAACTCAGGATATACAAATATTAAGGCAGACTGCTCAGAGGGAAAAACATGGGTGGACAGCAGGATATAAGTAAACCCAACTATTTATTCATATTATCCTTAGACCTTAGCCCTAATCTAAATGACCGCGGACATGCCCACAATCATTGAAATCATGGCAAAATTCCAACTCACCCATTAAGCATTATTACAAACATGCATTCACGTAATAGTAGAAAATAAAAACACACTCTCGCATCTCTATGCGTACTTATTACAAGTGGGAAAAATCCTCCTTAGGGTCAAGGTTGGTGCTGGTGTTGGAGTCCTCATGGTTCCTTGGGGGTGACTCTGCGAGGATGAGTGGTACTTCTTCAACATGACTCCCCTGCTGTTGCTTCAACATGGCGTTCTCAACAGCCAACTCGAGGTAGGCCTTCCTCAGGGCATCTAGCTCATCTGAGACTCGATCTAAGTCAGTGTTGGTTTGAGCCAAGCATGCCAAGGTGGGTCGGATCCTGGGGTTCCCTACCCTAAGTGGTGCAGCGATGTTGCAGGATGTCTGACCACTCCGCCGGCGAGGTAGATAGCGATCTTCTTCCCATGCAATATCAGCAAAGTGGCGATCGCGGTTTACCACCAGGTCCTGCCGGGCAACGTCCCGGATAGCTGCTGCGCGGGTAGTCCTAGCGGTGATCGCACGGTAGATGTAGCACACCCGACTTCCTTCTCGGATGTAAGCTTCAGTCTCCCAAAAACCAATGTAGTCGGGGTGGGAACAATGCTCAGTGCGGTACTGTACGGTACACCAGGTGTGATAACGACGTGCGAGAGTAAGGAGCTTTGGGTGGTAGTAGGTGTCACCATGCAAGTCAAAATGGATCACCACTGTCCATCCCTTTGCTAGAAGCGCGGCATGGTGATCACGGCTATCTCCATCACTGTCACCATTATCACCACCATTGTCATGGTCGTCCGAGTTAGAGCTGCCAGAACTATCTCCATTGTCTGGGTCACCAGCACCCTCTTGTTCATCTTGCTCCATGGGCTCCTCTTCGGTGTCCTCATCTTCAACAGGTTCCTCTATCATGGCTTCCTCCTCGGCATCCTCATCCATGGGTACAGCCATGGTTTGTTCCTCTTGTGGCTCCTCCTCCATGTCTCTCAGTGCCTCAACCAGATGCGGGGAAACGCGCTTGCCTAGAGTGAACCTTGTCCTTTTGTTGGGAATGATGACACGTTTGCGAGCTGTCCACTTCGTATGGGCCATCTATAAGAAAAGATATGAGGATTAGAACAAAATAATTTTCTCAATAGATATTAGGCAGATTATAAGCAATAATTTTATAAGAAAATAATTAATAAAATAAGTGCTCAAGACCCTAAGAACGTCCATTTCTAACTAGGCTGATCGTCCTAGAGTCAGGCTAAGCTTTGATACCAATTTGTCGCACCCAGTTTTGATAACAAAACCAAGTACTCAAATATTATCACAAACTGTAATTATTTGTGCGCCCAGGATGTCCAAACACACATATTATCATAAATTGTAATTATATCAAAGTAAAGTACTTTATTACATCGCATATTCATCATAAACATCTCACATAGTCTTGCTCATTGGCAACATTATTACATAAAGCGGAAAGCTAAGCCCTTGCTACCACAGGGACACCAACTGGTGAACACCAGCACTCTAGAAGTCCTGGACATCTTCAGGGAACTCCTCAGTACACACATCTGTTACCCATCTGGGATTTTCATTGAAATATAAACAAGTGTAAGCGCACCATGCTTAGCAAGTGTAACATAGGGGTATATGAATGCTCAAAGGCTTGACTCGGTTTAACAGCGGTTAGCATTTTAGTTGGTCATATTTTATTAACCAAGACTTGCTACTTTTAATGATAAACCAACCCTGGTTACATAAGTGATTAATCAAAATTAATACCCTTCCAAAGTAAAGCCAAGTAACCGCTAAACAAGAAGGATCCAGGCCGCTCATGACCGAGAGCTCGGCTGTTATAACAGGTTTTAGATTTCTGCAGAAATTGTACAACTTTACCCCCGAGCCGTGGTTCCCTAGTGTCGGGGTTTGCAAGGCCCACACCACTTCTACTGAGGAAGTGTGACCGGGTTCCACTACTTAACCTTTCGCTAGTCACCCTAACAAAATAGTAGCCACGAGGTTTCAGTGGCAAGTGTGCATAGACGACCTCCTTCAAGAGGCACATGTGGTCGCGGCACTGTACACACCAAGGTAGGAGTGACATCTATACACCACGAGGCACCCCCCTCTAGCGCCTTTCGGTAACTACTAATTTGCTAGAGACATACTAGTTATATGATTAAGGTCAGAGCCATTTGACTCTCAGGATTGTACGTGACCTCCTGGGTGGCCGCTTCAGGATTAAGTCCTTATGGAGAGGAATCTAGAGCTTTCAAAACCCAAGCTCTAGCCCCCTGAACCAAGTTACTAGAACATATTTTATCACATTGCATATACCAATTAATCAGGTTAACTTATTAATTTAAGTTTTAAGCATAGCAGCAACTACCTAAATAAATGCACACCAACTACCTAAATAAATGCACACCTTCCCATGGGTATCAAGGATTTGTGGTACAAAATTATCTAGGTAAAGTCCTTATAGGTATTTCAATTTAGACACATGCATATGTATGAATTAAATAATGTTCATAGGTACAAGGAAGCCTATATTACACTTGCCTTCCTCAAAAGTTTCCTCCTGGTAGAGCTCCACAAACGGCTCCTCAACCACCCCAACCTGATCTCCTTCTATTCGTGATCCAAACACCAATCAAGCATCCAATCCAATCATCACATACATACAAATAGAGTTCTATTAGAACAGTACACCAAACAGTAAAAACAGTGACTGAAAAGTATATAAATCTACTCTACGCATTTCTACGAACACATGAGCGAAAGAATCACTCTAATCGGACTTAAAACGTGAAAGTTATGCATAAAACAAAATGAATAATATTTCTTTGAATAAACTGAATCAAAGACGAATTTAAAAGAACTAAAACTAAATTTCTAACGGTTCTGGACTGCGCGCACTATTATATAAAAGTACAGGGTTTAAAACGGAAGAAAACAGGACTAAAAAGAAATACTTTTGAACTAAGTTGGACTGCGGGTTGATTTGCTTGAAACAGGGGGTTAAAGCGCAAAACTCCCAGTGGTCCGCGGCTGACCGCGTCGCTGGCCGACAGGGGGCCATGTGGCGCGCTAGGGTTGGCTCGGTCCACCACTGTGCGCGTGGACTGGCCGACCGAGCGCCCGTGGACCGCGCCCATGGCCCACGGTGGACCGGTTACATAACTCTGAAGGGTTATGTAATCTGGGCCGTTAGAAACAAATTGGATGGCCCTGGGTGAAAGGAGGCGGGGCGCTCGCCTGAGCCGAGGCCGACCACGGCGGCCCCATTGCCGTCGATGAGGTGAGCTCCTCGGAGCTCGCCGGAATCACGTTCCCGGCCACGCCAAACAAAAATAAAGCTACCACGGTGACCAGCGCGACGAGGCGAACGCGATAGGGTAAAAAGAAAGGGCGGGGAGCACGTCGGAACGATGGCCCCGCGGTGGCGCCATTTCCTCGCCCTCGGGAGGCTCGAATTCGGCGTTAGAGCGCCCTAATTTCACGATTAAAGACATGGGGAGCATCGGGGCTATACCGTGGTCCCGCTGGAGGTGTTCGCAGCGTCCGGGAAAGCTCCGAGCAGCGTGGCCACGAGCGAGGCAGACTGGGAGAGAGAAACGGCGATGGTGAGCTCGGTTTCGACCAAAACGTGAAGAAAGGTAGAGGGGGAGTGTACCTACGGCCGCGGTATAGCCAGGCGAACGCGTTGCGCACGTTCGCAGCGTCCACCGCGCCCTGGAGACGGAGAATTTTGGGGGAATTGAGCTTGGTTCACGAACGGAAGGGGGAAAGGAGAGCTGGGTCGTGAGCTTTATAGGGCGAGCAGGGGCGTCGAGGGGGCGAACGCTCGGGCGATTAAGCCCGGCATCAAGGCGGCTTGATGGCCGATTGATGGCCTCCATCTATCGGAGCTTGAAGGCGGGAGGGGGGGAGTGATGGCGTTGAATGCCGCCGCGCGCTCCCGGCTCAGCGAGGAAGAAAGCGGGAGGCGCTGACGAGCAGGCCCCACGGTGCAGCGAGAGAGAAAGGGGAAGGGAGAGCGCCGACAGGCGGGCCCTACCGTGCAGTGAGAGGGGGAAGGGGGAGAGCGCGTGGGCTGTCCGCGGCGGAGCGGGCCGCGCTACTGGGCCGCGTGCGCGTCGCGGGCGACGGGCGGGGAGCTGGGCCGCCAACGGCCCAAGGCCAGGGGTGAGCGCGGGGTGAAGCTGGGCCAGGGTTTGGGTCAGGGCCAAAATCTGTAAAGGGGATAAAAATAAAAGAAAAACACTTTTATATTTTTCAGAGCTGTAAATTTGTATAAATTTCTATCGAATTGATTTTTAAACCAAACAACCTAGTCTTACCATCAATCAAAATATTATGCACCAGCATGAATGCAGCATTTCATGTTTCTAGACCTTATAGTTTATTTTAAATAATTCTAAAAATTGTTATTTTGCCTAAACAATTCTCAAATAATTCCTATAATTATGCCAAATTAAATACTAATTTGAAAATAAATTTTTTGGGTGTTACATCGATGACCCAGCGCCGACAATTAGCAGAAGTGGGAGGCCGATCGAACTTCTTCAATTAGGCCCAATTTCTCTGATCGGCCGCAATGCGCCAAGTCTAGCGGCTTTTATGCATCGCAATGTACGCTTCAAAAAGACGACCACCAAACGGTCGAAAACATCTCCATCGGTCGCTGCTGCCACTCTGGCACAGGCTTTTAAGGTACTCTTAATTTTCTTTGTTTATACCGATTTCATCCCATACTCACATTATCTTTTCAAGGTACATCAGCTGCAGCGGGAACTTCATCGGTAACTTTTATTCTTTAGCAAAAACTCCACCAGTACCCTTTTATATTTCAACCCATGAAATTTTGGTTGTCGTAACAGCAGACCGACAAATCGGCAAAGACCAAGAGCGCCCAAACATCAGGTGCTGATGCCCCCCAGCCCGGTCAAGCTCCAGTCAAGAGACAGGGTCCCAAAAGCACCAAGACCCAGCCAAAGCGTCAGAAGACAACACCATCCTCTCCACCTCGTCCAGTATCCCTCATCCAAATAGCATCCTCTCCTTCTCAATCGGAGCACCAGACGCAAGAAGTACCTTCTCCCCCTCGATCAGTACCCCAGCCGCAAGAAGCACCAGCCGATGTATCTGAACAGATTGCTGATCCGGATGATCTAGGCACATCATCAGCCGTCCCTCCAGAACAGACAATCACCATACCTCCTCAAGGTAAAGTACTGATCACAGAATTATTATTGATGAATTTATTTATAAGCTATAATCAT
Organism: Sorghum bicolor; assembly: GCF_000003195.3. NCBI lineage: Eukaryota > Viridiplantae > Streptophyta > Magnoliopsida > Poales > Poaceae > Sorghum > Sorghum bicolor. The sequence goes on along the minus strand of NC_012870.2, from coordinate 36,091,155 downwards.
CCTTGTAACTTTTCAGCTGAAGTCATTCCATTGGCAACCCTAGCTGATCAAACTATAGTACCAGCTGCATCTCCACGTTAGAGACAGGAAATCGCCCTGAAGCAAGTAAGTTATCCAATTTTCCAAACTTCGCACTATCAACACTTAATCTAGAGTAACTTATCTTCTTCCTTTTCTAGGAGCAAGACTCCCCAGATAGCCTATTCTCCTTTGCTATCGATATCTCTGATGATGAAGGCGAAGAAGCAAGCTCCTCTCAGGCAGTTGGAATCACATCGGCAAAGATTAAGGCCAAGTTGGAAGACTTATTAGCTCTGTTGCACCAAGACACGGCCCAGCTAGTAGATGATTCTGATCTGGCCAAAGTCATATTCAAGACCCTCCATGGCCAAATTCCAGCTGATGCAGAAGAAATCCTCTTCCAAGCTGCCCACCTAGAAAGTCGCCAACTCCAGTATCAGAAGGCCACCCAGCGCCTTGCCGATAGAGCTGCTCATGCCCGGCTCAAAGAGGAGATGCTGCAAGTAAAGCATACTACCGATGAGAAACACAAGAGCATCGGCGTTCTGCAGTCCTCAGGGGATGAGCTGAAACAAAAGATCTTGTTGGTGTAAAAGTGGATCTGCAAACACAAAGGGCTAATACCCGATTCAATGTTAAGGCGTGCCAGCCGATTTGATCTTACAATCGACAAAGGTGATAACTCGAATACTTTGGTCCTCACAACAGCGACACGCCCGGATGCCATGGCCAAGAGGTATTCACGCGGAACTCGAGAACTCGTCGAGTATGACTCGAAGAATTCTTAAGAACTCGTAAGTAAATGAAAATATGCGAATTGACGAAGTCGTCGAAAGTAGATGCGAAAATAGATGTAAAAACTTTGTGTATGATTGATTGGATTCCCTTCTTACATCGCTACTAGGCCTATATTTATACTCTATCCTAAAGAGTTACAACCAGATACGACTAGGATTCTAATTCCAAATCAAACAGAACTTGTACATAAAAATAAACTCTAACAATTATGGAAAACAATAATTTATCTATCCTAGGCGATCGGTACACCACCACTATCCCTTTGACGATTCCCACGTCTTCCTTCACAATCATCAGCATATTATCCTCCATCGGCATCGGCAATCGTCAATATCGGTCATCGGCACTGACCAACCACTGTTATCGGACTTAACCATACCTCCTTCCTGCTGCTTTATCATCGGCATTATAAGCCATCAGCAACCTCCTTGTTAGCCAATCATTACTTTCCCATCTGCCGATTCAAGCTTCATTAACTTTCCTAATACGTGTCTAAAAACGGTGTCAACACATGCCCCCCAATTTCGGAGTATAAAATCATTAATGCTCCGAAATTCTTTCCCGATAATGACGCCCTTTTCACAATTATTTCCTTCTAACAACAATTAATTGTCAAATCCAAACAAACTTAATCCGGATTTCCAGCATATACCTCGAATTTCTCAACCACCCGACCCAAATCTCCTAAATACCCGCTTATCGGCATGTGTTCTTGTTAGAGTTGACTACCGATGAGCCGACCAGGAGATCTTGCACAGTGAAATCTCCTAAAATCATGATTACTCGCTGTCAAATCACCTGCACAATCCCTTGATTATTATGCAAACAGTTACCATATCCATCTGAACATCCTCGAATCTCACGGATACGGCAAAGAGATAAGTCAGAAATACCCCTGCTCACTTTATCCTATAAATACTTCCTTCCACGGTACTCTTTCTCCATCTTGCCATCCTTCATCTCCCCAAACTCATCTCTTTGGCGGCGGTATTGACGAGGAGTGCAAGAACCCCAGCAAAATCTCCCCCAACGGTCTCTCAAGTCTTCGATCTTCTTCTTCCTCGGGAAGAAATGGCCGTCAACTTCATCGTCCCTGAGGTTAATCTATTCCCATCCTTTTCTTTCTTTACTACAACCCTTTACTTTTTGCAAGTCTACTTACTTAGCATTTTTATTCTTCTTCCTTCCTCTCTGGTCTTTCAATCTTTGATTTTTAGGAACTGAGCGAGAAAATTGTGATTCCTACCGAACAACCCCATCTTCAATGCCTCGGTCCGTTGGGTTACCCAGATCCTACTGATTTGATTAATGCGGAAACCAATAGGATACCTTTTAGGGCTGAAAATTTTTCTTTAGATCTGTGGAAGGATACCTTCTGATCCTGGCCAAACCCCACCAAAGGATGGAAAGATTGGTTTTTCAGGGTTAGCAACACAAATGAGGTACATTGGAGTGAACGCAAACTAGACCAGTGCATCAGGCTATCCATTGCCGATATGGAAAGAAATGAATCAATATTGAGAGCTGCTTCATACTTCTGGTCAGACACGTTCAATGCCTTTATTTTCGGGCAAGGCCCAGCTTCCCGCACACTTGCCGATGTAGTCATGCTCACTGGCTTGGACATTGCAACTGCCGATGACGGCCAGCTATTCGGCCGCAAAGCCGAACGCAAAGTAGAAACCCGCAACATCGGCGGTTGGTCAGGGTACATTTAGAAGTACCAAAGAACAGGACCAATTGGTCAGCGAGAACATGCCATCTTTCTGAATATGTGGCTAGACAAATTCATCTTCTATGGCCGATCGGTAGGACCAACCTCCGTCTACTTATCGGCAGCAGAAAGATTAGCCGATGGTGGCCGATTCCCTCTTGGCCGTTACTTGTTAGGCTCCGTCTACCACCTCCTCCATCAAGTAACCGAGAAACTTGTGCTAGGTGAACCCATCGGTAATCTAGGAGGCCCTTGGTGGTTCATCAACATGTGGCTCAATGTTCACATGCACAAACGTCTTCGGTTTGATTTATTTGCCCAGCAATTCCCCAAAGATATCGCCGAAGATTATGAACTGGCAGATGATGAATTGGCAACTCGCTCACCCCTCAATTATGGTGAAGCTGTTATAGTTCTCCCTGGCACTACCTCCAATGAAAACCAAATCGGCTAATTCTTCCAAACCCTGTATGACGGCCTCTCCAAAGATCAACGAGCATGGATGCCTTATAAAGATCCAGAAACCAGGTTGTCGCTCACCTTCCATCCTTTTGATAATGCTCTCAACAAGGATAATGATTTGATGATGGCAATCATCACTCCGAGAGCAATCCCGGTAAATAGCATCGGTAGCGGGAAGAATATCAACACCACCTATGAGTTTTACAACCCATCGGCACTAGCTCGCCAACTGGCTTTTGGTCAACTGCCAATCAGACATTGTTATGCCAATGTGGTAAAACCAAGAGAGATAATAACCGGCAGACTTGAGTAGATTAGGGTAGCTCAACTCCAGCCAAATGCCGATACGATAGACATCGATCTATCGGACTGGGTTCCAGCTCTCTTCATCACTCAGCTGTACAAACATTGGTGGGAAGAATGGAAGGAGCATCTGTTCAGGATATCTGCTCAAACATATCGCGGCATGATCGACCCTGACTACAAAGTCCCCGATAATATTGTAAGTCTTTTACTGATACCTCAGTTCCTTTGTTATTTTTAACCTTATCAGCAACTTATTCATTCTTGTTTCAATAGGTCGATGACCCAGCATCGACAATTAGCAGGAGTGGGAGGCCGATCGAGCTTCTTCAATCCGGCCCAATTTCTCTGATCGGCCGCAATGCGCCAAGTCTATCGGCTTTGATGCATCGCAACGTGCGCTTCAAAAAGACAACCACCAAACGGTCGAAGACATCTCCATCGGTCGCTGCCGCCACTCTGGCACAAGCTTTTAAGGTACTTTTAACTTTCTTTGTTTATACTGATTTCATCCCATACTCACATTACCTTTTTAGGGTACATTGGCTGCAACGGGAACCTCATCGGTAATTTTTATTCTTTGGTAAAAACTCCACCAGTACCCTTTTATATTTCAACTCATGAAATTTTGGTTGTTGCAATAGCAGACCGGCAAATCATCACTACAAGAGATGTGTGGCTTTTTGACGTATTTAGTATGACGATGGATCGTTAGGTCACTATATTATCTATTTTTTGACGTTATTTTCTAGGAATTTCAATTTAGTGACCTTTGAAAATTGTACGTCATAATATACGTCATACACCTATTTCAAGTTCATTTAGTGACACTATTTTCTACGTCATCAGGCCTATTTTGCAGTGTCATGAGCCTTTGACAAAGATTTTGTGTCACAAAAATATTTATTGAATTATTTTAAATAATATTTCTGATATTGGCATGCCTTGCCGCGTTAGAATTTTTTTTATTTTTTTAGATGTTTATTTTAGCCTAACTGTTTTTTTCCATTCTAGTTGGACCACAAAAAAATGGACTCAAAAAATAAAAAAAACTTTTTCTGAGAGTCTAGCTTGGTTGTCGGCAAAGAGAGTCTTTGGACTTGTTTACTTCCACCCCAAAATCTAAAAGTTTTCAAGATTTCTCGTCACATCGAATCTTTAGACACATACATGGAGTACTAAATATAGACAAAAATAAAAATTAATTGCACAGTTTTGTCGAAATTTACGAGACAAATCTTTTAAGCCTAGTTAGGCCATAGTTGGATAATAATTAACACAAACAAACGAAAGTGTTACAGTGTCCCGAAATTTTTTCATTGAGGAACTAAACACGGCCAGACCCTAGATCCTCGGCATAGATTTTTTTTTTAAAAAATAAAAACCCTTTGGTGAGAGGCGTCCTGGTCTCCTGGATGTGGCTTCTCGTAGCCTCCTCCTCTCCCCGTGCCTCCCCTTCCTCTCTCCCTCTTCCTCCCCCTCTGCCTCCTTCCTCCCTCTCTCTGCCTCTCTCTCCCCACGTGCCGGCGTAGCTAGGCGGATAGGATGAGGCAGCGACGCACCGGCTGGCTAGCGGCGTGGGTGGGTCGGCGGCACACGGATCCAGGGCCTCCATCGCGGGATCCAGGGCCTCCACCGACAGTGACCTCCCCATGCCCGCTCCATACCGCCTCCCCGCGCCAGCCACGGCGGATCCAGCGGATCCAACCCCGGCCGTGGTGGTTTGGGCCCCAGCCATGGCGGATCCTACGGATTTGGCCCCAGCCATGTCGCCTACGATGACTTGCTGCCCGTGCCTCCAGGTACTCCACCTCGAATTCGACCGCCTGGCTCCACCTGTGTCTCTTCCACTCCGCCATGGATTATTTATCCCGTAGGATGCTGCTTGCGTCGATTCGATTCCCATGGGCCGTTCCTCGTGATGCTCTGCTGAGATTTGTGCAGGAAGGAGGATGTGCTAGTGACTGTCATGCTGATATGCGTTCTGGTAGTCTGGGGGTTGCAGGATGCTTCTTTTTTCAGATCCACTCATCCATGTGGTTATGCAATCTTCGTATACCCCTCACCTCCCTGTTGTTCGCTTTCTGATTTTTATTCATTCTTCATGTTGTAGAAGTAGAACTAATGGTGGAACACATGACATATAGCACTGCAGCACTGGATACAAGTAAACCTAGTATGATGCTGTCGTCCACTACTGTATTGTCTAAAACATAGGATTGTGCCCAGGAAAAAATAATGATGTAGTTTAATTAGGATGTTCTTTTTAGCAGAGACATTTATGTGCCCATGAGGGAAAATTCTACTACATGGACAGGGCATGGTCCCGTCAATATGTTCTCATCATGAGTAAATGGCAGCATTTATGGTTAATTTCGTTGAAGATTTTCAGATAACTAGATTACTCTAATGCCTCATTAGGTCATTAATTGGGTGTTGAGGCATGGAAGGGGCTCTATCAGAGCATCAGGTCAACATAGAACGGCAATGGACCAGCTATGTGACTTATAAATATGGTGAAGGAGAAAACATACTGAACTCTGGTCACTGGTACATCTGAAATTTTGCTCAATATGATGCTAGATAGATAAAATAAACCGCCCTGCTGTGTAGTGGATTATCAATCTAATATATGATAGTTGTGTCAAAAAAAGATGATAGTTGCATTTTATCTTCATGGTGGTTAACTGGTTATTTGTGGCAGGGAGACAAGTCTATTGAGTTGGGTAATGAGGATGAGGGCTGCTATATCACGTCCTATTGATAATTGCAGATGGGCAAGTACCATGTTAAATCATTACGTAAGTTACTGATCTAAAGCTAACCACAAACAGGTGACCAGGCAGCAGCTTTTCCCTAACTCCTACAGAAGTACAAACCAGTAGCAAAAATTCTGATTAGCTATTATGTGTTCCCTTTGTTATTGAGTAGTGGAAGCTCGCTTTTTTGTGAATGCTAGAGTGATGGGGGACTGGGATTAGTAGGGCCTTGCGAAATTGGGGGTCAGGATCATGTGCATATCTCCAAGCAGTTTAAGTCAGATAAATGGTTTCTATACTGCAGTTTTGTGTATTATGATATTCAAATACTTTGCACATTAAGTGAGCAAGTGTGTTACCTGACCCTGCATTTCTTTGATCCTGTTTAGAGAATTTGGAGTTTTGTCAATTCTGGCTCTGTTATTTTAACGTCAAGCATATTTTAAAGTCTATAGCTGATGCCTGCATCAGACAAGAATAGAAGGAATATGTTGATTTTACAGCTAATTGGCAATCCTGCTATTGTTCTCATTATATCTAACTCTAGATATTCTCTCTACGGACTAGAACTGACAAGAAGTATGGTGGACTGAGTTTATCATATGAAGATGTTGGGTCAAGTTCTTGCAGTCACAGGTAAATTTTCTCACTGTTAGCCCTATTAACATGCTATGCATGGTTGTAAATAAACGAGTTTTCAGAACATAGTGGCCATGCCCACCTTCAATCAGTGTATCTTTCGAGGTTAAACAATATTTGTATTGCAACTCAATGCTAGTTAATGATTAAAACACTTACTGTTAGGAAACTTATGTTGCTACAAAGAATTTCTATATTGCTATAGGCATAAGGAACAAGTGACAAGTAGCTTAATCTAGCTTGGACGACACACCTCTCTGATCAGTTTAGAATCTAGTTTAGCCATAAAGAACAAGCAACAAGAAATTTTATATTTGAATGCCTATGTGTTTGTGATCATTTTAACTTAACGTATCATTTTTTCTAATGCAGGCTGTCATCGAGTACCATAGGAAAGTTTGTGCCTTTGTGCCTTTGGAGACTTGCATGTCTACTGTTTTGTATGGTTAAAGCTGGTTGCCTCATGGAATTAGTTGGGTCATTTCTTATGTACGGTTATACTCGTGTAGTCAATGTATTTAATCTCAAGAACAATCCGTATAATATGTATTATCTGTTTATGTACTGTTAGGAGTCTTCTAGGTAGCAGCTCCTTGAGTAGATGTTTTGTAGCATAAGTTGTATCTAAAGTTTGTAAAGAATTTGATTGCTTCATAAGTTGTATCTAAAGCTTGTAATAAAGAATTTGATTACTGAATTAGAGGAAACATGGCTGATTTATATAGGACCCAAGTAGTTTTTTTTTTGTTTTTTGATTGTTAACAGTGACGTGTCTTGTGTATACACGTCGCTGATGAGACCAATATCAGTGACGTGTTTTTGGCTACACGCGTGGCCTGTAACTCACATCAGTGACGCATTATTGGCAAAGTGCTACATGGCAAGGCGAGGATTTAATGACACTAAATCAGTGTCATAAGATTATATGACACTGAAACCACACGTCATAAACTTATGACATTTAGCAAAAAAGATGTCATAAAGCAAAAAAGATGTCATAAAATCATTTTGTGATAGTGGCTTTTTGACATTACAGTTTATGTCAACTTGATGTCATAAAACTTAATTTGTGACATAAATTGCATATATTATGGCATAATAGAATGTTAAAAAGCCACACACTTCTTGTAGTGCATTAAAGACCAAGAGCGCTCAAACATCAGGTGCCGATGCCTCCCAGCCCAGTCAAGCTTCAGCCAAGAGAAAAGGTCTGAAAAGCACCAAGACCCAGCCGAAGCGTCAGAAGACAACAACATCTTCTCCACCTCATCCAGTATCCCCGATGCAAATAGCATCCTCTCCTTCTCCATCGGAGCCCTGGACACAAGAAGTACCTTCTCCCCCTCGATCGGTACCCCAGCTGCAAGAAGCACCAATCGATGTATCTGAACAGATTGCCGATCCGGTTGATCTGGGCACATCATTGGTCGCCCCTCCAGAACAGACAATCACCATACCTCTTCAAGGTAATGTACTGATTACAGAATCATTATCGATGAACTTATCTATAAGCTAATCATCCTTGTAACCTTTCAGCTGAAGTCGTTCCATCGGCAATCCCAGCCAATCAAACTATAGTACCAGCTGCATTTCCACGTCACAGACAGGAAATCACCCTGAAGCAAGTAAGTTATCCAATTTTCAAGGCTTTGTACTATCAACAGTTAATCTTGAGTAACTTATCTTCTTCCTTTTCTAGGAGCAAGATTCCCCAAATAGCCTATTATCCTTTGCTATCGACATCTCTGATGATGAAGGTGAGGAAGCAAGCTCTTCTCAGGCGGTTGGAATCACATCGGTAGAAATCAAGGCCATGTTGGAAGACTTATTAGCTCTGTTGCACCAAGACACAGCCCAGCTAGTGGACGATTCTGATCTGACCAAAGTCATATTCAAGACCCTCCGTGGCCAAAATCTAGCCGATGCAGAAGAAATCCTCTTCCAAGCTGCCCACCTAGAAAGCTGCCAACTCCAGTATCAGAAGGCTATTCAGCGCCTTGCCGATAGAGCTGCTCATGCCCAGCTCACAGAGGAGATGCTGCAAGTAAAGCATGCTGCTGATGAAAAACACAAGAGCATCGGCGTTCTGCAGTCCTCAAGAGATGAGCTGAAACAAAAGATCTCCAATCTATCGGCAAAAAGAGAAGCCCGGCTAGCTGAACTTAAACAAGTGGAAGAAGCCCTAGCTCAAGCTCAACAGGAAGAAAGCTAGCTGCCTGACGCACTCAAGACTCTTCTGCAAGAAAGGGACGTCCAAGCCTGCAAAGCATTGCACATGAAGAAGAAGCTGAAGCCAGTGGAGGGCTCTGCCGATGGAGACACTCGAGAAATAGAAGAGGCCAACCAGATTCGTCTACGCGCAATATCGGCTATCCAGGCTTTGCTGAATTTGTGAACTTTTCATTGGCAACTTGTTTAGTTTTGTCTTCAAACTTCGATCATTTTGGTCTAGCCGATAGGATTGTTATCAGCACTAAAACTCCATGCATGGCTTCAGATACACTTAACATTGTGTCCAGCCGATAGGACTGTTATCAGCATTTAAACTTTTATGCATCAATCCAAATACTCGGATAGTATTTCTTCAAATATTTTCCATTTAAAGCTCTAGGGAATTCAGCTCCTTCGAGAGTTTCTAAAATATAAGCATTGGCAGGAGCAGATCGATTTATCCGATAAGGACCCTCCCAATTGGGAGACCACTTTCCAAACTTCAAACTTTTAGTCCCAATCCGTAAGATCAGTTTCCATACCAAATCTCCATTGGCAAACTCTTTGGCTTTTACTTTCTTATCATACCATTTAGCAACTCTCTTTTTATTTTCCTCTATGCTAATTAAAGCTCTCAACCGACGCCCTGCTAAATCATCCAGCTCATCTTTCATTAAAGTAGCATAGTCATCGGCAGTTAGTTGATCCTAAGAAAAGACCCGTCTGGAACTAGTTTTAATTTCCCATGGCAATACCGCATCATGTGCATACACCAATTGATAGGGTGACACTTTGATTGAACCATGACACGCCATCCGATACGACCATAAGGCTTCATTTAACAATGTATGCCATCTCCTAGGATTTTCTTCAATTTTCCGCTTAATGAGCTTAATAACCCTTTTGTTAGAAGCTTTGGCCTGCCCATTAGCTTGAGCATAGTAAGGAGAAGAATTCAACACCTTAATCCCCATACCGATTGCAAACTCATCAAATTCCCCTCATGTAAACATAGTGCCCTGATCGGTAGTAACTGTTTGGGGAATACCAAATCGGTAAACAATATGCTCCTTTACAAAATCAATCATATTAGTCGATGTTACTTTCTTTAAGGGAATAGCCTCAACCCACTTGGTGAAATAATCAGTGGCAACTAAGATAAACTTATGCCCTTTGCTTGATGGTGGATAAATCTGGCCGATGAGATCAATAGCCCAACCCCTAAACGGCCAAGGTTTGATAATAGGATTCATAGCCGATGCGGGTGCCCTTTGAATGTTGCCAAACTTTTGACATCCTTGGCATCCTTTGAAGTACTTAAAGCAATCTTCAAGTATTGTCGGCCAATAATATCCATTCCTCCGAATCATCCATTTCATCTTAAAAGCCGATTGATGTGCTCCACACACTCCTTCATGAATTTCACCCATCAAGCTTCTAGATTCATCATCACCTAAACACTTAAGTAAGACTCCATTGATCGTTCGGTAATATAACTCTTCCTCGAGGAGTACATATTTTGTAGCTTGAAACCTAACACGCCTCTCAACTTTTTTGGATGGATCTTTTAAATAATCAATAATTTCCTTTCTCCAATCATCAGCACTGTCTGCCGATAATATGTTCGAGATGGGTTGATATCCCGAGGCATGCTGGGCCAATCGGTTGGCTTCTTCATTATGTAACGGAGGAATATGCTCTAAGCAAAAATCTTTGAATTCCTTCAACAGTTGTATACATCTTTCATAATGTGCTATCAAAACCTCACTTCGGCATTCATAACTTCCAGCCAACTGGTTTCTAACAAGCATAGAATCACCGAAAATTTCTACAACATCAGCATGGACCTCCTTTAATAATTCCAATCCCTTGATTAAAGCTTGGTACTCAGCTTGATTATTTGTCGACGTGGCAACAATCGGCAAAGAAAACTCATACTTCTTTCCCCGAGGAGAAATTAGAACTATACCGATTCCTGCCCCCCGATCGCATGTAGATCCATCAAAGAAGAGCGTCCAAGGAACAATTTCCAAAGCATCCACCATACCACAATGCTGAGTTACAAAATCGGCCATAATCTGCCATTTGACTGCTTTGGCCGATTCATAGCGTAGATCAAATTCCGACAATGCTAGTATCCACTTGCCGATTCTACCACTCATAATTGGCATTGATAACATGTACCGGACTACATCATCTTTGCACACCACAGTGCATTCGGCCGATAGCAAGTAATGTCTCAATTTGACATAAGAAAAGTATAAACATAAGCATAATTTTTCAATTACCGAATACCTTGTCTCAGCATCCACCAATCTTCTACTCAGATAATAAATTACACGTTCCTTTCCTTCAAATTCTTGAATGAGAGCCGAACCGATGACTATATCATCGGTAGACAAATATAATCTAAAGGGTTTTCCTTGTTGAGGTGGAACTAAGACTGGAGGATTTACCAAATAATTTTTGATCTCATCCAAGGCTAATTGTTGCTCCTTTCCCCAGACAAATTCTTGATCGGCTTTTAACTTAAGCAAAGGGCTGAAAGCACAAAATTTACCTGAAAATTAGCCATGTTTTAAATAGCGAGCTAAGACCAAGGTGTTTAGCATTTTATAAACCGTAATGCATACTTTAGCGGTAAAATTGTGCATGAACATAAATAGCAGCACAATTTTTTCAAGCTATTTCGGGCTATAACGGCAAAAATAGCGGGCTATTTTTTCCATGAAAATTAGATATAAATCGTGTGATAATATTAATCTTGCCGATCAATGATTGAAGTTCAGTTTTATTTGTAGGAGCAACTATTTTGTTGATGGCATCAATAGACCTCCTACTAATTTCAATTCCTCTTTGATGCACCATAAAACCATCAAACTGCCCTGCCGATACACCAAACGCACATTTATTAGGGTTCATCTTTAAACCATGCTTGTGCATTCCAACACTTTTCGGAGATTGGCTAGATGCTTTATGAAATCCCCAGACTTAACTACCACATCATCTATATAGATCTCTACCAACTTGCCGATGAACTTGTGGAAGATAAAATTCATGGCCCTCTGATATGTAGCACCAACATTTTTCAAACCAAAAGTCATAACTATCCATTCAAACAATCCAACATGACCAGGACATCTAAATGCAGTCTTAGGAATATCCTCTTCAGCCATGAATATTTGGTTGTATCCTCCATTGCCATCCATAAAACTAATAATCCGATGTCTAGCTGCAGCATCAACCAACAAATCGGCAACCGGCATTGGATAACCATCCATCAGTGTAGCTTTATTGAGATTCTTAAAGTCAATGCAAACACGAAGCTTTCCATTCTTTTTATAGTTAGGGACAACATTGGAAATCCATTCGGCGTACCGACACTGGCGAATAAACTTAGCTGCAATAAGTTTGGTTATTTCGGCCTTAATATTGAGAAGGATATTAGGATTGCATCGACGTGCTGGTTGCTGATGTGGCCGAAATCTAGACTTAATAGGCAACCGATGTTCAACAATTGATTGGTCTAAACCAGGCATCTCAGTATAATCCCAAGCAAAACAATCTTTATATTCCTTTAACAGATCAGTTAATTGTTGCTTACAATCAGAATTTAGCTTAGCACTAATAAAAGTAGGTCTTGGTCTATCACCTTTACCTATATCTACTTCTACTAGATCATCAGCCGATGTAAACCCCTGACCTAACTTTCCATCATCGGTGAACCTATCCATTAAAACTCTTCATCAGAACCGACTGCTTAGATTGGTGGAATTTCATAGTTGGCAACCTTGAGAAATTCTTTCTCCCAAACCTCCCACGAAATGCATCTGGTCCTCTCATAAGTGTTTGATTCTGCTGATGCAATGACATATGAAGAATCTTCGAGGACAATCTCAATTTTGTCACCTACCCACTGAACAAGGCACTGGTGCATTGTAGAAGGAATACAACAATTGACATGAATCCAATCTCTCCCCAGTAGCAAATTATATGCACCTTTCGCACTGATGACAAAGAAAGTCGTCGGCAAAGTCTTGATGCCGATGGTCAGTTCAACGCATATGGCCCCCTTAACCGGAGACACATTTCCTTCAAAATCTTTCAACATCATATCATTCTTGGTCAAATCTTGGTCTCCTTTGCCAAGTTTCCAATATACCGCATATGGCATAATGTTGATTGCAGCCCCTCCGTCAACGAGTATCTTGGAAATCGGCTGCCCATCAACCCTGCCTTTGACAAACAGAGCTTTAAGATGTTGTCTTTCATCATCGGAAGGTTTCTCAAAGATGGCCGTCATTGGATCAATAGCCAGCTGGGCTATTTGGTCACGGAAATCAACCTCCTCATCATCACTGAAAGGTGCAAGAAACTCCATCGGCAACATGAACACCATGTTAACATCTGCCGATGGCCCTCTTCCCTTGGGATTTGATTGCTGCCGATTCTCTGACTTAGAAGAACTTAATTCCCTACTTAATTCTTCCTGCCTCTCCCGTTGCATCCTCCTTTTTTGTGTTCTGGTTAACCCTTCCGGACACCATTGGAGAAGTTGTGTCTTTCCCACTGGTTGATGGCGAACCTCCCTTGATTCCATCCGATGAGTGTTAGCATCCCTGCAGAAAATAAATTCGTCGGGAACTCGTGCATTTGCCATCTCTTCAAGCTCCTCTTGGTTCCTTGAAAAAATGCCCAACACGTTCACCAAGCCTGTCATGCACACTGAGCCTGCCCCCCAACCGATCGTGAACTGACATCCTCCCCCTGATCGGCTCATTGAAGCGTCGATCATTGTTGTGGATCGTCGATCTAACCGATCATGCCGATTATAACCGTTGCACTTAGGGCAATCTCTGAGAGTCGACAACTTGATATTTTGCTCCCAACAGTGAATAAAGAACGGGCAATTCCAGTGATCTTTATGCTGATTCCACTCTTGTCGGCGTCTTTCTTCCTCTCAGCGTCGATCCTCTTGCTGACGGCGATACCGATCTTCTCGTTGCTGCCATGTCTCCCGATGCCGCCTATGGGTGATCACAATACCAGATCGAGGAGGCCTTCTAGAGTTGCTTCCCAACTGGATCAAGCCTTTGCCCTTGGCATCATCGGCAGTGATCTAATGCTGGGGATCTACCGATGCGCTCTTCTCAGCTGCTTCTGATGTTAAAACTTTAGTTTTACCCTTGGCATCCAGCATGTTTGTAGGAAAAGGATGTTGATCAATCTTCATTGGCTTCTGAGCTTTGTAATTATCAAACTTAATCCTCCAAGATTCTATAGCTGATTGCAATTGTTGCTTGAACACCTTGCACTCATTTGTGCTGTGTGATGTTGCTTATGCCGCTTGCAATACTTGATCTTCTTCAACTCTTCTGCGATGGAATCACATGATTAGGTGACAATTTAATCTGCCCTTCCTGAAGCAGAAAATCAAATATCCTATCAGCCTTAGTAATATCAAAAGAAAAATTCTCCGGTTCTTTCTGGCCAAAAGGACAAGACATCGGCTTTTTGTTCTTCACCCATTCTGCCAAACCGATGACTGGTTCTTCATCAGAATCTGAACTCGTTGCCTCATCGACAAATGACACTTTCTTATTCCAAACTCTCCTAGGTTCAAAAGTCTTGATATCTTGATCAGAAATCCTTTGCACCAAATGACTTAGACTTTCAAACTCTTGAGAAGCATATTTGTCCTTGATGTGTGGTAACAATCCCTGGAAAGCCAAATCGGCTAGCTGCCGATCATCCAGAACCAAACTGTAACATTTGTTCTTAACATCCCGCAACCTTTGTACAAAACTTTCAACCGATTCATCATTGTGTTGCCTCAGCCTTACTAAATCGGTTATCTTCTTCTCATGGACTCTAGAAAAGAAGTATTTGTGGAACTGCTTTTCTAGATCAACCCAAGTAATCACTGAGTTTGGAGGTAGTGAAATAAACCAAGTGAATGCTGATCCTGACAAAAATGATGAAAATAAACGAACTCTTAATTCATCTCTGTTAGTAGCCTCTCCACACTGGATGATGAACCGATTGACATGTTCCATAGTCGACATGTCATCTTGCCCAAAGAATTTAGTGAAATCTGGCACCTTGTACCGATTTGGAAGCGGAATCAAATCATATGCAGGGGGATATGGTGTCCGATAAGAATAAGTATTAATCTTCAGCTTTATTCTGAATTTATCTCTCATTACTTCGGCTATTTTATCGGCCCAATAGGCATCGACATCCTGCCGATGTGGGCGTTGAATTTCTGGCACCTGCTGATAAGCCTCCACGTGTCTCTGAGGTGCACGATCTCTAGAGAACATGGCGTTGGCCATAGGTTGCTGGCCACCAATCTGCTGAGCAAGATTCATCGGCTAATTGGCTGGTCCTTGATTCTAAAAACCAACCTGCATCTGTCCCTGCTGGAATCCCACAACCTGATGATTCTGTTGTGTCATTTGTGGAAAGACAAACTGCCCTGTCCATCGATTGGTGGCATTCACCGGCGTAGGCCCTACCGATGGCTGATAATTGGGTGTCATCATTGGGTTGACATACCTATTTGAGTCATAAACCTCTGGTGCACCGGGAGTGGTTCTGTTGATGCATTAGGCATCTGGAACATTAGCATCTGAAAGTTCCCTGTAACAGGCCCCACAGTAGTAGTGGTTGAATACTGAGGATTTTGAGTCATCGGCAAAACTGGAGGTGCCGATGTCATAGGAGCTTTTCGTGCCAAGTCAGGCACCTGAGATGTTCCAGAACTATTTGCAAAGAGCTCCGAGGGCATACCATATCCCCACCAATTGGGAGGAACTTGACAATTCTGGAATACAGATCCTGACATTACCGATGCCGATAGATCTGTGTTAAGTTGAACCCGTCCCTCTTTTGTTGCTGGATTAGTCCTCATCGGTGTAGATTGCCCATTAATCATCCCTAAAGTGCCTAGCGGAGAAGTAGCTTCCGTACGGGATTGGACAGTATTGGACAGCACACTGGATTGGTTGATGAAAGCACGTTTAACAGCGTTATCAACCATATCTTGCAATTTACTAGGATTGGCTTCAAAAGTGATCTACTGAGGCATTTGCAGGTCTTGCTTCTGGACTATATCACCGCTCCTGTTGACACTGAAGGATTTCAAGCAGAGCTGCTTGTATTCTTCCATAGCTCTTGCCATAGCCTGCTTCTGCTCATCCCTGAGATCAGCCTCGGTTACAACAATGATGTTTTCTGTGTCGAACTTAGTAGTAGACATCTTGATCTTGATGATAGATTTGTCCCACTGGGCGTGCCAAAAGATGTGTTGGTGCAAAAGTGGATCTGTAAACACAAAGGGCTAATACCTGATTCAATGTTAAGGCGTGCCAGCCGATTTGACCTTACAATCGACAAAGTTGATAACTCGAATACTTTGGTCCCGACAACAGCAATGCACCCGGATGCCACGGCCAAGAGGTATTCACGCAGAACTCAAGAACTCGTCGAGTATGACTCGAAGAATTCTTAAGATCTCTTAAGTAAAAGAAAATATGCGAATTGATGAAGTCGTCGAAAGTAGATGCGAAAATAGATGTAAAAACTTTATGTATGATTGATTGGATTCCCTTCTTACATTGCTACTAAGCCTATATTTATACTCTATCCTAAAGAGTTACAACCAGATACGACTAGGATTCTAATTCCAAATCAAACAGAACTCATACATAAAAATAAACTAACAATCGTGGAAAACTATTATTTATCTATCTTAGGCGATCGGTACACCACCATTGTCCCTTCGATGATTCATAGGTCTTCCTTCACCATCATCAGCATATTATGCTCCATCGGCATCGGCAATCGTCAATATCGGTCATCGGCACCGACCAACCACTGTTCCTGGACTTAACCATACCTCCTTCCTGCTGCTTTATCATCGGCATCATAAGCCATCGGCAACCTCCTTGTCAGCCAATCATTACTTTCCCATCTGCCGATTCAAGCTTCATTAACTTTCCTAATATGTGTCTAAAAATAGCGTCAACAGATCTCCAATCTATCGGCAAAAAGAGAAGCCCTGCTAGCCGAACTTAAGCAAGTGGAAGAGGCCCTGACTCAAGCTCAGCAAGAAGAAAGCCAGCTACCTGATGCGCTCAAAACTCTTCACCAAGAGAGATGTCCAAGCCCGCAAAGCACTACAGATGAAGAAGAAGCTGAAACCAGTGGAAGGTGAAAGGTCCAAATGGCTAGAGGGGGGGTGAATAGCCTATTTAAAATTTCTACAAACTTCACTAAGCAAGTGAGTTAGTAAAACAAATGGCGAAGCAATTCTAGCACTAGCTCAACTAAGCTATGCAAGCCACCTATACAAACTAGTACGAGGCTAAACACTAAAGCACAACAACAAGAGAAGGCTAGTTGCACTCCTAAACAAGAAGACTAAACTAAACAAGCTAAACAACTAGCAAGGTGTCGAGGGTATCAACAAGGGGTACCCTCACCAATGCGTATAACGAGACCATCCGTACACACGCGCGGCCATCGACGGCCGCAGCCTCGAAGACGGAAATAGCGTCGAGCGAATCGGTCAGGGCTCGAGCGACAACTGCCGTCGAATACGGAAGCGGGCTCGAGCGAACCGAGAGGCGTCGAGCGCAAGGACACTGTCCGCCGCCTGACGCGTGCACGAGAGCCAGGGCATTTAATGCACCTGACGCTTCCCCACCTAACACACGGGTCACGGGAGGCGTGATAGGGAACAGGCTTCTGTCCCATCGTTCTTTTTGCAGCCTTCCCACCGAACGACCCAGGGCGTGTCAGGACGCGGGAAACAAGGATGGAACGTCTAATCGGGACCCCCTCGAGACACCCAAGGTCAGCGCTCCAGATATCGACGCCTCGTACGGCGTCCGACCCTCGACTTCACCAGGCTCCTTCCTGGAGACGAGTCGGGCGTCGACTGACCACGCCGTAACCGCTCCGCCGGATTTGCCGCCGAGCCATATAAGCGTGAATCCGCCGAACCAATCCAAGACGGCGCGCAGAGCAGAATGCAGGGGCACCCTTGATCATCACCAGGCTATTAAGACAGGACGGCTCGAGGTCAGGACGGTACGGAAGCCTCGAGTAGGTCAGCGCTCCATGCTGCTATCGACTCCTATTCTTACACCTATACATGTACCCTAGGTCCCTCCTTGGAACTATAAAAGGAGGGACTCAGGAATAGAACAGGGAGAGGACGACACAGGACCACGCTCATACGTAGTAGAGCTCCACACTTCATACCACGCTTGTATTTGCCCCTGTACAAGCACTTAGGTGCAAGATAATACAAACTCTCTCCCCCCGCTGGACGTAGGGCCTTCTCTTGCCCGAACCAGGATAAATCTCTGTGTCTTCTTGCATCACCATCCGGGAAAGGGAGCACGCATACAAATTCACTCGTTGGTGTGACCCCCCGGGGGAAAACACCGACAGTTGGCGCGCCAGGTAGGGGTCCTGTGTGTTTTTCATCGATTTCCCACTCCTTTCCGGATGGCTACTCTTGCCTTGCCGTTTCCGCGCTCCACGGTGATTTGGTTTGGGAGCCTCGAGTTCATGTCTACGGGCTCCGGCTACGACATGATCTTGCTCTCAGTCAAAGGACCAGGAGGAGCCCGCGTTACGCCAGCACGGTTGAAGGCCCCGAGACTCCCTCACCACCACGCCTCCCCGCCTAAGAAGAGGCGCGGACAGCACCACCGCGGCCCCTCTGCTTCAGCACGACCAACAACTCGTGCGAGGCAGGACGTAGGCCACAAGTCGGCAGCACCGTGTGACGGAGCAACAAGCGCGACGACTCAGCACCGCGCGACGACGGGAGGGGACGCGTCTCGCGCGCTCTCCCCCACCGCAGCTAGGCTACTTCCACACGGGTTGATCTCTCCAAGAGCGGCACTGCCGTTCGGATTGGACAACGCCGCGGCGTCGCTCGCCAGGGCGATATGCCCAAACGCCCAGACATACGTAGAAAGACCAATGGTCCTCCCACGTAGCTCTGAAGCGCGGCGGCCGGCGTCCGAGCTGCCGGACCTTTCCCGAGTACAAGGCCTCCGTCGTCTAGGCCCCGGACGATACTCGATCACCTCCCTCAGGCAACGATTGCGGGAGGAAGGACGTGGGTGTTTCTACGCTGCCAAACCGGACTCCGACTCCGAGACAGATAGCTATGACCCTACGAGGGAATGCTATCACATCGACGGGGCGGTAGAAACTACTGACGAGACACGGGATGCTGCTGCGGGTGGTCGAGCCCCCGCGGCGCGAGAAGACCCCAGGACGCCTGGGAACGACGGACAGGTCGACCGCCCTCCTCAGGAAGACAGAACCGCGCAGCTCGCGCAGCTGCAGGAGCTCAAGATGAAGCTCGACGAAGACCGCGAGCGCCTCGTCCTGCTCGAGCAAATCCTCGAGCAAGACCTGCCCTACCCGCCGGGCGGAAGTGTCCGCAGACGCGCTCGAGAGGTACATCGACAGATCGTCGGCGACGCAGAGCCAGAGCAACCTGTCAGCCGTTTCCCTCGAGCAGGCCAGAATGTAGTGGCAGCGACGATGCTGCTACGTAACATGCCAGAGCCGTCGAATTCCCAGGCCCGACGCATTCGAGATGAGGTACAGACATTGCTCCAGGTGGCGGCGGTTCAACAAGCCGAAAGTTCGGCGTCTCGACGACGAGGAGCTGCCACAGAGAAGCGCGACGAACAGCCTCTAAACGAAGAGGAGGTGTCAGTCCATCAACAACCTCCCCCTCGAGGTAGAAAGACCGCTCTCATCCTCCCCGTCGACAATAAACGTCGACACGACGCGCGGCACGACATCAAAGAAAATCGACGCCGCCGGCACGGAGACGCGGAAGAGCGCGGTTATAGCGCGCATCGCGGTGGGAGATACGACAGCGACGAGGACCGGGTGGCCCCCGAGCCACCAGGCCCACGGGTGTTCAGCAGGGCGATCCGCAGCACGCCCCTGCCCAATCCATTTCGACCCCCGACCAGCATCGCGAAGTACAATGGAGAGACCAAACCAGAGTTGTGGCTGGCCGACTTCAGGCTGGCCTGTCAGCTAGGTGGCGCTCGAGGTGATGATCGAGCCATCATCAGACAGCTACCCCTTTTCCTCTCCGACACCGCCCGTCGATGGCTCGAGGAACTCCCTGCCAATCAGATCCACAACTGGGTTGATCTGGTCAGAGTCTTCGAGGGTAACTTCAAAGGGACCTACATACGGCCAGGGAACTCGTGGGACCTCAGCAAGTGCAAGCAGAAGTCGGGAGAAACTCTTCGGGAGTATGCTCGACGCTTCTCGAAGCAGCGCACTGAGCTGCCGCACATCCCTGACCACGACGTCATCTTGGCGTTTGTCTCGGGCACCACCAGTCGAGACTTGGTGCGGGAATTAGGTCGCAATCGACCTCAGACCGTCGACGAGCTGATGGACGTAGTAGCCAACTACGCGGCAGGGGAGGAGGCAGTCGGCGCCTTCTTCAGCTCAGAAGGAAGAAAAGGCAAGCAGCCCGTCGACGAAGATGGGACCCCCAGTCGAGGCCTCAAGAAAAATAAAAAGAAGCAGAAAGTGCGGCAGTTCCACCGGGAAGATTCCGATGACAACCTTGTCGCCGCCATGGATCGAAAGAAGCCTCGAGGCCCTCCGGATGGAGGCATCTTTGACAAGATGTTGGAGGAGCCGTGCCCTTACCATAAGGGAGGCGCCAACCACAAGCTCAAGGACTGTCGTATGCTGAGAAAGCATTTCGACGGTCTGGGGTTCAAAAAAGATACGCGTGATGACTCTAAGAAAGAGAAGGCTAGCAGCAAGGAGGACAACAAAGATGACGACGGCTTCCCCGCCGTCCACGACTGCTACATGATCTATGGCGGGCCCTCGACTCAATTAACCATGAGGCAGCGCAAAAGGGAGCGTCGCGAAGTCTTTGCGGCAAGAATGGCGGTGCCCCAGTACCTTAGCTGGTCAAGCACTCCTATCACTTTCGACCGAGAGGACCACCCCGACAAGGTAGTCGCCCCAGGCGTCTACCCGCTCGTCGTCGACCCCATCATCGTCAACACCCGACTCTCGAAAGTGCTGATGGATGGTGGCAGCAGCCTCAACATCATCTACCTCGAGACCCTCGACCTCCTCGGCATCGATAGAGGACGCCTCCAGCCAAGCGCCGGCGGTTTCCATGGCGTCGTGCCAGGGAAAAAGGCAATGCCAGTAGGTCGAATTGACCTACCGGTCTGCTTCGGCACAGCGGCCAACTTCAGGAAGGAGACCCTCACCTTTGAGGTGGTTGGGTTCCGAGGCACGTACCACGCCATCATCGGGCGCCCGGGCTACGCCAAGTTCATGGCTATACCCAACTACACCTACTTGAAGCTGAAGATGCCTGGTCCCAAAGGCGTCATCACTGTCAGTTCCTCCTCAACTCTGCCAGATATCAGCAAAGGCTTCGACGCTACCACGACAAGCATGTGCGCAAGAGGGACCTCAACGTGGGCGACCTAGTCCTACGACGCCGGCAAAGCAATCAGGGACGCCACAAGCTGACTCCGCCTTGGCAAGGTCCGTACGTGGTGGCCGAGGTCCTGAAGCCGAGAACGTACAAGCTGGCGGACGAAAAGGGGGCAATTCTCACCAACGCATGGAACATCGAACAGCTACGTCGATTCTACCCCTAGAAGTTCTAAACTTATGTTCCTGCTTACGTTTTGTACCAAGACTTTGTAAACGAATGAATGAATAAATAAAGTCCTTCCCTCGAAACAATTCTTCTTTCTTTGTGCCGAGAAGATTAATAAGTCACGATCTCGACGTTAAAAGGGGGCGCCGACTATGACCCATCATAGTCAGCACCCCCTCGGGGGCTACCAGGGGGACGACCCCCCCCCCCGAGTATCGAAAAAACCAAGAAGTTTTCTTTTCTTACGTAGTAAACCTTGCACGGTTCAAGTAGCTAAGGCGCCTCGAGCCCCTCAAAGGCCGAGGGACAACGAGCTGGAGAACTCCTACGCCCCCGGGCTACGGAAACTCTACTCACTTCCCCACCATTGAAGTGATCAAGGTGGTCTTTTACGAAAAATCGAGCAAGGGATACAAACGTAGGCGCAAAGAGAAACGAAAGCATCAAGCGGAAAGACAAAATAAGCATTTAACAATTACGAAAGTGATACAACATCAGTTACCCACAGAATTAACAAAGTATCGTACAAGGGGCCTCAGGCGCCCTGAGCAGGCTCGTAGGCCTCAGTCCGCGGCACGATCCTCACCGCCCTCGCCTCCGCCCGAGCTAGCCTCAGGAGGGAGCACCTCAGGCTCGAAAAGCTTGGCCAACCTTTCCCCAGGAGCCTCCGCGTCGTCGATCAAGGCATGGAGCCTCTCCTCGTTCTCCGCGTCGGTCTTGGAGATGTCGGTGACGAAGCCATGGGACACCACCTCCATGTCGTAGGAGAAGCCCGAGCAGACAACCGCCATCGCCCGCTTCACCCCGATGTGGAGGGCGTCCCGCACCCGATCTCGCAGCGTCGCGCCTATGTAGCACAACTGGTCGACCAGGGCGTCGCCTCGAGCGTCCTCCCTCGACTCATCCATAGGCTCGACCTCCCAAGAGGTCGAGAGATCACTTATCGCCGTCCGCACTCGACGGTTCAAAGCAACCTCCGCCTTGAGCTGAGCCTTGGCGTTGCGAGCCTCGGCTTGGGCGGCCAGGAGTTCGTCCTTGAGCCCTGTAAAAGCCAATACAAAGAGACCTTAGGAAAAACTAAGCACACCTCGGAAAAAGAAATCTGATAGAGGAAACATACCGCGTACGGTCTCCTCGAGGGCCGTGTTCTCGCCGACCAGCCTGGTGTTGGCCCCCTCGATCTCTTTGTTGGAGCGTGCCAGCTCGGTGTTGGCAACGCGGAGATCCTCGATCGCCTTGCCAGCCTGAGCAATGGCCCCACTCTTCTCCAGCAATTCTCCCTTCAGACGCTCGACGTCGTTAGAGAGACTGCGGGATCGAGCCCGCTCCGCCTCGAGATCTTCAAGGGCCTTCTTCTTGGCTTCCTCCGCGGCGCCCCTAGCGACCTCGCCGTTCACATGCTCCACCTTCATCTTTCGGAAGGACTCTCGGAGAGAGTCCAGGTCGGATTTAAGGAGGCCCTTCTCCTTGTCCAGATCCGCGATAACGCTCTTGTAGGACAGGGCCTCCTCACAGGCTCTGGACGCGGCCTCCTCGACCGTAAGAGCCCGCTCCTAGCTGCATCGTCTCCTCCTCCGCCTTCTTCGAGGCCTCTCGGGCCTCAGCCAAAGCAGCCTCCCTCGCCTTCTTCTCCTCCTCGAGTGCTATGAGATCTTTGTAAGCTTTAAGGAGCTTTTCCTGCGACTCGAGGAGTTGATCCTTGAGGAGGGGGAGCTGCTCCCAACCGCCCCTCGTGGCGTGTATGAAGCTAGACTTGATGCGGGAGGTCTCTTTCATATCCTGCGAATCAAGGGTCGGATGGATTAGAATACAGAAACTAGAAAGCACCATGAGGATTGGAGTTCGAGAAACACTTACGAAATAAGCCGGGCCGAGCCCGTTGTTGATAACGTCCGAGAGGAGCCCCACCACATGCTTCATCCAAAGGCGGAGCTCCTCGACGTGTTCCCACTTCTCCGCCTCCTTCCGATCGTCGAGGAAGATGTCGGGCTCAGACGGGTCGTTGGAGGCCCGGATACGGATGCGGTCGGGGCACCAGTGCTCCATCTCCCGGTCAGCCCGCGCCTTAACGCCGCGGATGAGGCCCTCGACGGTCTCGAGGGAGCCCCCATGGCGCAGGAACAGGTCGACGAGGCATGGGAACCGTCCGTCGTCGTCCACCGTCTTCCAGGTTCCATCCTTGGTCCCCGATGCCCCAATTTCATCCTCCTCGGAAGGAAAGCGGTCCTCCCACGCCCGACGTTCCCGGAGGAACCCTGGGGCGATCCCGTCCATGCCGTAAATTGTCCTCTTGATATCGGACTCGGGGTCGGGGGGCATGCGCTTCAGGCAGGCGAGCGCCACCACTCCATCCGCTCGCCCCGGCTCTGCCCGGATCGCAGCAGGTGCCCCCGGGAGGAGCCATGCCGGGGTTGGGGGGCCGTACACCGGCAGGTCCTCCTCCTCGCCGAGCTCTTGCGGCTCCGGTGGCACTGGCTGGGCCGGACCTTGGGGCGGAGGCTCGAGCGGTCCCTCCTCTTGGCCCGCCTGCTGCTGCTGCTGTTGCTGCTGCGGTGGTTGCTGCTGCTGCTGCTGCGGTTGCTCCTGCGGTTGTTGCTGTTGCTGTTGCTGCTGCTGCTGTTGTTGTTGCTGCTGTTGCTGTGCCTCATGCTCCTATGGCTGCCGCGCCGCCTCGCACTCCCACTGTTCATCCCCCTCCCTCTTCTTTTTCTGCTCCTCGAGGGTGCGGAGGCCGGCGGGCCAGGGAGTTGATCCCTCGACATGAGGGGTCGACGTTTCCTCCTCCATGGGGCGGGCACCCCCAGACGCTCTGTCACCATCAGACGTGTCGCTGATGGTGATGGGTTCCCCCTCGACCCCCAATCTAGGGGGATCGGGGGCTCCCTCTGACGCTTGCGTCTGGGGCGCCTCATCACAAGTCGGCAGCGACGGAGTAGGCGCGGGACGAGACGGAGCCCTCTCGACGCCGGCTGGAGGTTGGGAACTGGAGGAGCCTACAAAACAAAGGGTAAAAAGGTCAGACGTTGTAATAACCGACACAAGAACATCGCAAGGCCCAGAAATAAACTACGAACCTGGTCCCTTGGAGGCGGCGCCCGTTTTGAGCCTCTTTGCCATGGATGGCTGGGCCTGCTCGAGGGTCCGCTTTAGCCTGAGAAAAGATCGGTATATGAGCAAACGCAGAGGAACAGGAAGACAAAAGCCACAGCATCGAGAAGGCTTACCCCACGGGGAGAACAGCTCGCCTCCCTCCGCCCCGACCGGTGGGCCTCGAGCCACCCCGCGTCAGGGCTCCAGGCCCCTCGAGGGCAGGCGCTGGCCTAGGTGCGTCAGTTCCCGCCTGACGGGCGCCGGGACTGGCGCTCCTGTAGCCGACCTCTCCTTTCTCGGAGGCCGCTGCGCGATCGCGGGTCAGTGGCCCCGTCGCTTGGGGCCTGGCATGACCGCTCTCCCTGAGCGCCGGGGGAGGGCGCGGCACGACTTGGCTGACCTTGGGCGCGGGAGGGGTATCGGCGCGAGGACGGTAGGATCCGCCTGGGCCACCCGTCGGAGCTTCCGCCCGAGGAGCGTCGACGTCGCCTTGAGATGGACCCCCGAGGATCCGGTCAAGACGAGACGCCATCCCCTCGGAGTCCTCACTTTCCTCGTCATCGTCGTCATCTTTCTCGTTGGGGGACTCTTCCTCAGGCTCTCCCCTCTGCCTGGACCTGGACCGGCGCGCCTCTAAGGCTTGCCGGTCGAGGTTTTTCTTCTTCTCCCCCTTCTTCTTAGAGTCCTTGATGGACTTCGACTTCTCGGCGGACCGGCGCCGCGCGTCGCGGTCGACTTCGTCCTCCCTCACCGGGGGCCTCGAGGATCGAACGTCGATCCGCCCCTGCCACCGTAAAAAGTAGACTTAGAAAAAGGGGGTGTAAAAGGAACCCAGAGTCAAGGCTACCCACGAGGAAGAAAACATACCAGATCGACCGAGCCTTCATCAGGCCTCATGGGGAAGCCGTTGACGTGCTGCGACTTGAAGTCGCCGGCGATGGCCGCCCTGACCCGGGCGGCGACTTCATCGTCCGCCAGAGCCATGTTGGACATCCGGCAAGCTTCGAGATCCCGGGACGAGACGCCCGGCCCCATTTCGTCCATCCTCAACGGCCGAGACATCAGGGGAAGGACCCTCCGACGATGGACGACAGAGAGGATGAGAGCGGTGGACAAGCCCTCCAGGCGCAGCTTCTTCATGGCGTCGAGGAGGGGGTCAAGCCGCGACTGGTGCTCTTGGACGACGCCATACGTCCAGTTGTCTGGGCGCTCCGAGATCAGACGGCCCGTGTAGGCGGGGAAGAGACCGTCGTCGTTTCTCAGATAGAACCACTGGGAGTCCCACCCAGCATGGTTCGACGACAGCCCCACCGGGATGTACTCGCGCGGCCTTTCCGTCTTCTTCGTCTTCAACACCAGGTTGAGACATCCGGCCCGCACGGGTTTCCTCACGCCGGTGGTTCCGGTGGGGGCGTTGAAAAGTTCGCCCCTGTAGAGGTGGAGCCATAGATCCCAATGGGGCATCATCCCCAGATAGCCCTCACACACCGCGACGAAGACCACCGCGACGGTGATGGCGTTCGGGGAAAAATGCTGGAGCTCCACTCCATAGTGGAAGCAGAGGGCCCGCATAAAGCGACTCGGGGGAGCACCCAAGCCATGGCGGTGGAACTTGGCGAATGACACCACATAGCCCTCGGGTGGCTGGGGCTCCCTGTGACTCGCCGGCGGCGCGATCCACTCCGGCGAAGACTGCGAAGTGCGGCGGCGCAAGAGCCCTTCGTTCTCGAGCTCTAGCAGACGGCGGTCCGTCATCAACGACGGACGCCAGTCGTCGGTGGCAACAAGCCTCACAGGCATCTTGGTTGGAAGGATGGTGGATTCACTACCGCTCGAGGGGGTGCACGCGCGCGTGGAGGAAGGAAGAGAGCAAAGGCAGCGAGAAGACGAAGGCGAGAGGACGGAAGGGGAAAGAAAGAATGGAGCAACGCCACGGCGTATTTATAGATAGCGGCCAACCGACGGATAGATCCGATAAATGAGGTAACTCCCCCCATAAATGCGCCGTCTAACGGTCCTTTCTCTCCTCACAGGCCGGACGCTCCGAATTCCCCGCCGATACAGTGTCGCAACGTCACTTACCTCAAAAGGTGCGCCCAACGGGCAGAAAGACGAACCGACACGACAGCTTCCTTACTTCGTAAGCCAAGGTATGCGCCCACGATAGTCTCGAGAGGTCGATGGCTGGCCCGTCGAAAGGGTTCGACAGCCGATCTCGAGCACCAAGAGTCAGGGATCCCCAGCGAGTGGTCGAAAATCGAGGCCCGCCTCGAGGACTCGCTGGCGATGTCCAAGGTAGGGTCGAGACAGTCGAGAGGAATTCCCCCGAAGGGAGGCATCGAGCCGCTGGACTCTATCGAATGAGACCGGTATCCCCGACCACGTCGACCCTGCTTTATGAGGACGCCTCCGGGCTACAGCTGACCCCCTCGAAAGGGGCACAGGTTCTCACTTGGACTACCCGCTAGGAACTCAATCTGGGGTGGAAGACGCTCGCTCTATCGAGAGTACGTCGAAACCTCCACGCAAGGCAAAGTCGAACAGAACCTTCCACCACGGGTGTTGACAGCGTTTCTGCAAATTTGGCAAAATAACCCTCGAAGGAGTTAAATACTCCCTCGAGGGCTCGGGGGCTACCCCCGCGGGGTCGCTCGCACGCCCCCGTGGAAGCTCGACCGTAAAAACGAAAGTCTCCACTCGAGCGCCAGCGCTCGAATGAAGACTCGGTGGCTACTGTCGAGGGTATCAACAAGGGGTACCCTCACCAATGCGTATAACGAGACCATCCGTACACACGCGCGGCCATCGACGGCCGCAGCCTCGAAGACGGAAATAGCGTCGAGCGAATCGGTCAGGGCTCGAGCGACAACTGCCGTCGAATACGGAAGCGGGCTCGAGCGAACCGAGAGGCGTCGAGCGCAAGGACACTGTCCGCCGCCTGACGCGCGCACGAGAGCCAGGGCATTTAATGCACCTGACGCTTCCCCACCTAACACACGGGTCACGGGAGGCGTGATAGGGAACAGGCTTCTGTCCCATCGTTCTTTTTGCAGCCTTCCCACCGAACGACCCAGGGCGTGTCAGGACGCGGGAAACAAGGATGGAACGTCTAATCGGGACCCCCTCGAGACACCCAAGGTCAGCGCTCCAGATATCGACGCCTCGTACGGCGTCCGACCCTCGACTTCACCAGGCTCCTTCCTGGAGACGAGTCGGGCATCGACTGACCACGCCGTAACCGCTCCGCCGGATTTGCCGCCGAGCCATATAAGCGTGAATCCGCCGAACCAATCCAAGACGGCGCACAGAGCAGAATGCAGGGGCACGCGTGATCATCACCAGGCTATTAAGACAGGACGGCTCGAGGTCAGGACGGTACGGAAGCCTCGAGTAGGTCAGCGCTCCATGCTGCTATCGACTCCTATTCTTACACCTATACATGTACCCTAGGTCCCTCCTTGGAACTATAAAAGGAGGGACTCAGGAATAGAACAGGGAGAGGACGACACAAGACCACGCTCATACGTAGTAGAGCTCCACACTTCATACCACGCTTGTATTCGCCCCTGTACAAGCACTTAGGTGCAAGATAATACAAACTCTCTCCCCCCGCTGGACGTAGGGCCTTCTCTTGCCCGAACCAGGATAAATCTCTGTGTCTTCTTGCATCACCATCCGGGAAAGGGAGCACGCATACAAATTTACTCGTTGGTGTGACCCCCCGGGGGAAAACACCGACACAAGGAGTGGAGAGTGATTGTTATACCAACGTTGTAGAGTAGAGATATATTCAACCAATCACTCACAATCACAAGAGAATCCTCGGCAAGAGATGACACAGGACTTTTTACCGAGGTTCACTTGCTTCCCGGCAAGCTACTCCTCGTTGTGGCGATACACCCACTTGATGGATCACGAGCTAATTGGCAATCCAAAGCCAAACCCTCAGCGGGTGCCGCACATCCACTCACAAGATGGGGATCCTCCAAGCCACGAGCAATCCACTAGAGTAGCCAATTGCGATCTCCCACGGGGAAGGCTCAAGAACCCCTCACAAATCACTTGGTGAGGCCCGAAACAATCTCCAATCACGAGCTCAACACCTCCCTTGCACCAAGCCGTCTAGGGCGTCGGGAAACACCCAAGAGTAACAAGAAATCCACACTTGCAATCACCACCTAGTGCCACAAGAATGAAATCACAAATGCACGACACTAGGGTTTCCCAAATCCTCTCACCAAAGAACACCAAGCTATGGGGATGGAGAGGAGAGGGAAGAGATGCTCTTGAAGCTCTCAGATCTATCACTAGAGCTCAATCTCTCACTTGAATGGAGCACAAAGCTTTGGGAGTGAGAGAGAAGGACGAGAGAGCTTTCTTTACTCTTTAGAAGAGCCACCGGAAGTCAGAAAATGTGTTCTATATGAAGTCCCCGGTTAGAAACAAGGGAAACGAGTATTTATAGTGTGGCACCGGAAGTTCCGGTGCCTGGGACTGGAACTTCCGGTCCGACCAGATCTGACCGTTGGAGCCTCGATCCAAGCAGATCTGACCGTTGTGAGAGACTCGGACCCACCGGAAGTTCCACCGGAACTTCCGGTCAGAGACCGATAGTGAATCCTCACACGCGAGACCATGCGCAAAGGCTCCTATGCGGACTTCCATTCACGGACCGGAACTTTCGGTTATGGACCGAACTTCTGGTCATGGACCGGAACTTCCGGTCAGACACCAAAAGTGTTTTCTCAAATGCGAGCGCATCTCTCACAGCCCAACCGGAACTTCCTGTCAGGCTGACCGGAACTTCCGGTCAGGCACCAAAAGTCCCACCGGAAGTTCCAACGGAACTTCCGGTCCTGCATTTTCAGAACCAACTCAAACCTTGTTAGGATGCTAACTTTTAGCTCCGAACTCCGAACTCGATGATCTTGGACATTTTGGAAAGCTTACTCAGAGGGCTATACAGTCCATATGGATACTCAATCCAAGTCATAATGGATCAAAGCAGTATTTCAATCTAAAAGCCATTCTAATGTCCGGAGAACACCGAAAAGCCTCTTTCTCTTCTCCAAGTTGATCAAAATCAACTTCAACACCTTCTCCTTTGCAAATGTGCCAACACCACCAAGTGTACACCACCATGTGCATGTGTGTTAGCATTTTACAAACATTTTTATAGGCTTTCTCATGCAACTCACCACGTCACTAAGCGCTAGGTATATGCAAATGAGACTCACACTTAGTGGCACTAGATAACCATTGCAATTAAAGATTTCCCCTCTTTATAGTATGGCTATCTATCCTAAATCCGGTCAATCACTTCTCTACTCATCTTAGACCGGCAAAAGCAAAATCCTATGTTTATACCTTTGCCTTGATCACTTTACTCCTTGTCCATCACCATGATCTCCACTTCATGCCTTCTCTCTTTATGACCATGTGTCCACCACTCATGTCACATTGCTCCTTCTTCAAATGTGTTGCTATGCCTAACTCAAATTACTTGAACACAAAGCATTAGCAACTTGGTGTCATTAATTACCAAAAGCAAACTTGGGCTTTCAATCTCCCCCTTTTTGGTAATTGATGACAACCATCACAAAGATATGAAATGAAATCATAATGAACTTGAATTGTTTGTCCAAAGCATTTTAATCATGAAACCAATATTGGACAAACACTTCAATTTCACTTTTGTTAGTACTAGCTCCCCCTACATATGTGCTTCCATGAGTTTGGTTCAAGTTTGCACATATCCATGAATTAGAATTTTGGGAGATTTATTACTACCAAAATGATGCTAAGGTTTATAGAATGGACCTTTGAAGCGTGATACCAATCGGAGTTGCTAATATACCATACTTAGCACCAATGTAGCTAGACATACATCAAAAACTCAAGATACCTAGTGAGATCACATTATATGTCTAGATACCACATGAAAATAAAAACTCTATGCTAGAATTCAAAGCATCATTCAAGTTTTATTTCTAGCAATCATCAATCAAACAAGAGTAGTGAATTTAAACTTGTAATGCAACACCTCATTATGTTAGTGCACATACAAATGCAACAAATGGTTCATGAGCTTGCTCCCCCTATTTGTGTGCTCAAGTTTTAATTTATCCATTTCTATTTTTAGAAGTTATCTCTCCCCCTTAAGCACATTTCTCCCCCTTTATGACTTATCTTTGTTTCTCTCCCCCTTTGTCATCAATGACCACAAAGGTTCAAATTTTAGTGAGAATTAAGTCAATCAATGTGAGGGTCAAATTATGGTCCAATCTAGATCACTTGCCTAGAACATGTAATTCGGTTTGATCCAAGGACAAGCTTTTTCACACCTCATAAAGTATAAGGGTTATCTTGACCATGTTGAATTACAGATCACAAGCTCATATTCTAGATTCAACACTAGGCTTGCAAGCTCACTAACATGTCATATGCTACCACTGGATCAATCAATCATAGAAACATTAGTGGTACCATACATACATCAAATCCTTTTAATTTTCATGAATGAGCCTATTGTCATGCAAACATGTCTATATGTTCTAAACATGTCCTTAGCAAAGTATGAATGCTATGTCAACCAACTTTACCTTGCTTTGTTGGAGGAGAGGCATGTCATATAGAAATGTAGGGGTGTACTCATCTCAAGTTGGAGAAGTCAAGTATGTTCAATTCATTTCTCAACTTGCAAAATCTCTTCTCATCAAGTGGCTTTGTGAAGATGTCGGCTAGTTGATCTTCGGTGCCAATGCTTTCAATGCTGATATCACCCTTTTGTTGATGATCTCTTATGAAATGGTGCCTTATGTCAATGTGCTTGGTTCTTGAATGTTGAACCGGATTTTGTGTCATCTTGATTGCACTCTCATTGTCACATACCAAAGGCACATTCTTGATTTTGATTCCAAAGTCATTCAAGGTAGCTTTCATCCAAAGTAGTTGTGCACAACTACTACCGGCACTAATGTATTCGGCCTCGGCGGTTGATAGTGCAACACTATTTTGTTTCTTTGATGACCATGAAACTAGAGACCTTCCTAGCAATTGACAAGTGCCACTTGTGCTCATTCTATCAATCTTGCATCCACCATAGTCGGAGTCCGAATATCCAATTAACTCAAAGTTAGACCCCTTGGGATACCATAATCCAACATCATGAGTGCCCTTTAGATACCTCAATATTCTTTTGGTTGCCTTCAAGTGACTTTCTCTAGGTGAAGCTTGGTATCTTGCACATTTGCACACACTAAACATTACATCCGGCCTTGATGCGGTGACATAGAGCAAACTTCCAATCATGGACCGGTATAGCTTTTGATCTACCATGTTGCCACTTGCATCACTACCTAATTGATCATTTGTGCCCATAGGTGTGCTCATTGGTTTAGCTTCTTGCAACCCAAACTTCTTGATCATGTCCTTGATGTACTTTCCTTGACTCACAAAAGTGCCATTCTTCATTTGCTTGATTTGAAGACCAAGGAAGTAACTAAGCTCTCCAATCATGGACATCTCAAATTCATTTGCCATCATTTTTTCCAAACTCTTCACAAATGTTTTGATTGGTTGATCCAAAGATGATATCATCAACATAGATTTGCAACACAAACAAGTCATTGCCTAGCTTCTTGGTGAAGAGGGTAGTGTCAACCTTTCCCATCTTGAACCCTTTAGAGAGAAGGAAATCTCTCAATCTCTCATACCATGCTCTAGGTGCTTGCTTCAAACCATACAATGCCTTCTTGAGCTTGTAAACATGGTTGGGTTTCTTGTCATCTTCAAAACAGGGAGGTTGTTCAACATAAACCAACTCATTTATGTACCCATTGAGAAATGCACTCTTCACATCCATTTGATAGAGCTTGATGTTGTGGGCACAAGCATAGGCTAATAATATTCTAATGGCCTCCAATCTTGCAACCGGTGCATATGTTTCTCCAAAGTCAAGACCTTCAACTTGAGTGTAGCCTTGTGCCACTAATCTTGCTTTGTTTCTCACAACTACACCATCTTGATCTTGCTTGTTTCTAAAGACCCACTTGGTACCAATCACATTGTAGTTCTTTGGCCTCTCAACAAGCTCCCACACTTGATTTCTTGTGAAGTTATTCAATTCTTCATGCATGGCATTTACCCAATCGGAATCTTTCAATGCATCTTCTATTCTCTTTGGTTCTTCAAATGAGACAAATGAATAGTGCTCACAAAAGGATGCCAGCCTTGATCTTGTTTGTACTCCACTTTGAATACCACCAATGACTTGATCCAATGGATGATCTCTTGCTATGCTTGTAGGTTGGAGTATTGGGAGTTGATTGCTTCCACTAGCTTGATTTGTATCAATTTGCACTTCTTGATTGATCATGTGAATGTCATTATCATCATCAACTTGCCTTGGCCTTATGTCACCAACATCCATATTCTTCATTGCATTTGCCAATTGATCTCCTCTCACATCATCAAGATTTTGAGCTTCACTTTGAGATCCCTCGGTTTCATCAAACTCAACATCATGGACTTCTTCCAATGTGCCACTTGCCAAGTTCCAAACTCTATATGCTTTGCTTGTGGTGGAATAACCAAGTAAGAACCCTTCATCATATTTCTTCTCAAATTTGCTCAATCTAGTGCCTTTCTTGAGAATGTAGCATTTACACCCAAATACTCTAAAGTATGCAATGTTGGGCTTTCTTCCATTCAATAGCTCATATGGTGTCTTCCCAAGCTTCCCATGGCAATAGAGACGGTTGCTACTATAGCAAGCCGTGTTGATAGCTTCACTCCAAAATGAATGGCTAACATTGTATTCACTAAGCATTGATCTAGCCATATCAATTAAGGTTCTATTCTTTCTTTCAACTACACCATTGGATTGAGGAGTGTATGTTGGAGAGAATTGATGCCAATGCCAAGATCATCACATAATTCCTCAATTCTTGTGTTCTTGAATTCACTACCATTGTCACTTCTAATCTTCTTGATAGTGGTTTCAAACTCATTTTGCACCCTCTTGACAAAAGACTTGAATAGATCACAAACATCACTCTTGTCATAGAGAAAGAACACCCAAGTGTATCTAGTGTAGTCATCAACTATCACAAAGCCATACTTGTTGCCACCAATGCTAGTGTATGTTGTTGGCCCAAATAAATCCATGTGCAATAGCTCAAATGCCTTTGATGTGCTCATTTCACTTTTCTTAGGATGTGCATTTCCAACTTGCTTTCCGGCTTGACAAGCACTACATGGTTTATCCTTCTCAAAGGTGACATCCTTCAAACCTCTAACTAAGTCATGCCTCAATAGTTTGTTCAATTGTTTCATTCCAACATGACCAAGCCTTCTATGCCACAACCAACCCAAACTTGATTTGCTAATTAGGCAAGATGTTAATTGAGTGTCACTATCATTGAAATCAACCAAGTATAAGCTACCATGCCTAAATCCTTTGAATATCAAGTTTGATCCATCAACACTAACAACCTCAACATCATCACTTCCAAAGATGCACTTGAAACCAAGGTCACAAAGTTGTGCAATTGACAAGAGATTGAAATCTAGGCTCTCAACTAGCAACACATTTGATATGCTCATGTCATTGGAGATAGCAATTTTACCAAGCCCTTTGACCTTGCCTTTCTTGTTGTTGCCAAAGGTGATAGAATCAAAGCCACCATTTTGATTTGTATCAATTGATTTGAACATACAAGACTCTCCGGTCATATGTTGAGTGCACCCACTATCAAGCACCCAATGCCTTCCTCCAGCTTTGTAATTGACCTACAAGACAAGATCAATTCTTTTTAGGTACCCAAACTTGATTGGGTCCTCCAAGGTTAGCAACTAAGCTCTTTGGTACCCAAATGGCTTTCTTCTTGAGCCCATCCATGGTGCACCAATGAACTTAGCATGAACACCTTTTGTATCCTTGGTAAGCACATAGAAAGAATTAAGCTTAATTGAGGATACAAAAGCTTTGGGTTTCTTGTTCATGCATTGTTGCTCTAGGTGACCAACTTGCTTGCAAGCTTTGCAATACTGGCCATTGTTCTTCACAAAACTAGTCTTGTGAGGAGCAAAGGCGGCCTTGCCTTTCTTGGGGTTATAGCCTAATCCCTCTTTATAGAGAGAAGCTCTTTGGCTACCCAAACACATAAGCAAGCGGTCCTCACCACCATAAGCCTTGGCTAAGGTGTGATTGAGCTCTTTCACCTCCTTCTTGAGAATTTCATTCTCAACTTTTAGTGTGGTGTCACAAGTGAAACCATCACTACAAGATGAGGATGATGTAGATGTGCTACATGAAGGGTTAGTAGAAGCAATAACAATAGGCTTGCATAAGATATCACATGTTAGGCCTATGTTGCAAGTTTTAGCTTTTTCAATTTTAGTTGGCTCATTTTTCGTATTTGTTGACTAGAGAGGAATGAGCTTCTTCAAGCTTAGTGTGAGCCTTTTGAAGCTTCTTATGGTCTTCCTTTAGACTCTCATAAGATGCTTTAAGCTCATCAAGTTCTTGCTCAAGGGTTTTCTTATCCTTAAGCAAGGCCTTGCACTCCTTTCTAGTTTCTTTATAATGATGAGTGCAATCTTCTAGCATAGTGATTAGTTCATCTTTAGTTGGTTCATCATCATCACTATCACTATCACTAGCATGGTCATTCTCATCATCGGATGATACCTTAGTGGCCTTAGCCATGAAGCATGATGGAGTGTCGAAGATGGAGCTTTTTCCTTGAATTGCAATGCTAGCATGCGCCTTCTTCTTGGTGCTCTCATCATCACTTGAGGAGTCATCACTATCCCAAGTTGCAACATGGGCATCACCCTTCTTCTTGTTTGAGCCTTCCTTCTTTTCTTGCTTCTTCTTTTGCTTCTTTCTTTCCTTCTTGATAGCATCTTCATCATCACTATCATAAGGACACTTGGCAATGAGATGATCCTTGCTATGGCATCTAAAGCACCTCATGGAATGGTCATTCTTCTTGGAGGAGCTCTTCTTCCTTCTTGCTCGATAGCCCTTCTTCTTCATAAACTTGCCAAATCTCTTGACAAGAAGAGCCATCTCCTCATCTGCATCACTATCACAAGAGCTTGCTTCTTCTTCACTTGATGATTCTTGCTTGGCTTTGCCCTTGGATGTGGAGGCCTTGAATGCCACACTCTTCTTCTTCTCATCATCCTTCTTCTCACCATCCTTCTTCTTTTTCTTGATCAACTCATCCTTCTCATCATCTTCTCTATAAGCATCATCGGTCATCACTTCTTGGAACACTTGTTGGGGAGTTGATTCACTAAGTGTTGTCTTGACTAGCACGGTGATCAATGTGTCAAATCTCTTGGGCAAGCTTCTCAAGAACTTCATAGAGAATTGACTATCCTTCACTTCTTCCCCAAGTGCCTTGAGCTCATTCACAATGACTTGCAACCGGTGAAACATCTCCGGCACACTTTCATCTTCTTGCATCTTGAAACTAGAGAACTTCTCTTGGAGGATGTAAGCTTTGGCGGTCTTGGTACCTTTGGTGCCTTCAAATGTTTCTTCTAATTTTTCCCATGCATCATGAGCAACCTCAATGTTCTTGATTTCCTCAAAGGTCTTGTCATCAAGAGCTTCATGAAGAGCACTAATTGCAATGTCATTGCATTGAAGCTTCTTTGCTTCAACCGGTGTTGGTGCATTCTCATTTGCAACCTCAAACTTTGTTTCGGTCACCATCCAAACTTCTCAATTGATTGACTTGAGATGGGCGGTCATCTTGACCTTCCAATAAGCATAATTTGTGCCATCAAAGTAAGGTGCCTTCTTGGTGTTGTTGATATGCAAACTAAGAGCCATTTCTTCACCGTAGGTTGTTAAGCCTCAAATAAACGGTGCCTCGGCTCCGATACCACTTGAAAGGTCCAAATGGCTAGAGGGGGGTGAATAGCCTATTTAAAATTTCTACAAACTTCACTAAGCAAGTGAGTTAGTAAAACAAATGGCGAAGCAATTCTAGCACTAGCTCAACTAAGCTATGTAAGCCACCTATACAAACTAGTACGAGGCTAAACACTAAAGCACAACAACAAGAGAAGGCTAGTTGCACTCCTAAACAAGAAGACTAAACTAAACAAGCTAAACAACTAGCAAGGTGTACAAGTAAGTAAAGGAGTGCAGAGTGATTGTTATACCAACGTTGTAGAGTAGAGATATATTCAACCAATCACTCACAATCACAAGAGAATCCTCGGCAAGAGATGACACAAAATTTTTTACCGAGGTTCACTTGCTTCCCGGCAAGCTACTCCTCATTGTGGCGATACACCCACTTGATGGATCACGAGCTAATTGGTAATCCAAAGGCAAACCCTCAGCGGGTGCCGCACATCCACTCACTAGAGTAGCCAATTGCGATCTCCCATGGGAAAGGCTCAAGAACCCCTCACAAATCACTTGGTGAGGCTCGAAACAATCTCCAATCACGAGCTCAACACCTCCCTTGCACCAAGCCGTCTAGGGCGTCGGCAAACACCCAAGAGTAACAAGAAATCCACACTTGCAATCACCATCTAGTGCCACAAGAATGAAATCACAAATGCACAACACTAGTGTTTTCCAAATCCTCTCACCAAAGAGCACCAAGCTATGGGGATGGAGAGGAGAGGGAAGAGATGCTCTTGAAGCTCTCAGATCTATCACTAGAGCTCAATCTCTCACTTGAATGGAGCACAAAGCATTGGGAGTGAGAGAGGAGGAGGGGAGAGCTTTCTTTACTCTTTAGAAGAGCCACCGGAAGTCAGAAAATGTGTTATATATGAAGTCCCCGGTTAGAAACAAGGGAAACGAATATTTATAGTGTGGCACCGGAAGTTCCGGTGCCTGGGACCAGAACTTTCGGTCCGACCAGATCTGACTGTTGGAGCCTCGATCCAAGCAGATCTGACCGTTGTGAGAGACTCGGACCCACTGGAAGTTCCACTGGAACTTCCGGTCAGAGACCGGAAGTGAATCCTGACACGCGAGGCCATGCGCAAAGGCTCCTATGCGGACTTCCATTCACGGACCGGAACTTCCGGTTATGGACCGGAACTTCTGGTCATGGACCGGAATTTCCGGTCAGACACCGGAAGTGTTTTCTCAAATGCGAGCGCATCTCTCACAGCCCAACCAGAACTTCCTGTCAGGCGGACCGGAACTTCCAGTCAAGCACCGGAAGTCCCACCGGAAGTTCTGGTCCTGCATTTTCAGCACCAACTCAAACCTTGTTAGGATGCTAACTTTTAGCTCCGAACTCCGAATTCGATGATCTTGGACATTTTGGAAAGCTTACTCAGAGGGCTATACAGTCCATATGGATACTCAATCCAAGTCATAACGGATCAAAGCAGTATTTCAATCTAAAAGCCATCCTAATATCCGGAGAACACCGAAAAGCCTCTTTCTTTTCTCCAAGTTGATCAAAATCAACTTCAACACCTTCTCCTTTGCAAATGTGCCAACACCACCAAGTGTACACCACCATGTGCATGTGTGTTAGCATTTTACAAACATTTTTATAGGCTTTCTCATGCAACTCACCACGTCACTAAGCGCTAGGTATATGCAAATGAGACTCACACTTAGTGGCACTAGATAACCATTGCAATTAAAGATTTCCCCTCTTTATAGTATGGCTATCTATCCTAAATCCGGTCAATCACTTCTCTACTCATCTTAGACCGGCAAAAGCAAAATCCTATGTTTATACCTTTGCCTTGATCACTTTACTCCTTGTCCATCACCATGATCTCCACTTCATGCCTTCTCTCTTTATGACCATGTGTCCACCACTCAGGTCACGTTGCTCCATCTTCAAATGTGTTGCTATGCCTAACTCAAATTACTTGAACACAAAGCATTAGCAACTTAGTGTCATTAATTACCAAAACCAAACTTGGGCTTTCAGAAGGTTCTGCCGATGAAGATACTCGAGAAATAGAAGAGGCCAACCAGATCCGTCTGCGCGCAATATCGGCTATCCAGGCTTTGCTGAATCTATGAACTTTTCATCGGTATCTTGTTTAGTTCTATTTTCAAAAACTTTAATCATTTTGGTCCAGCCGATAGGATTGTTATCGGCACTAAACTCCATGCATGGCTCTAGGTACACTTAACATTTTGTCTAGCTGATAGGATTGTTATCAGCATTTAAACCTTCATGCATCAATCCGGATACTCAGATAGTACTTCTTTAAATATTTTCCATTTAAAGCTCTAGGGAATTCAACTCCTCCGAGAGTTTCTAAAATATAAGCATGGCGAGGAGCAGATCGATTTATCCGATAAGGATCCTCCCAATCAGGAGACCATTGGCAAAACTTTGAGCTTTTAGTCCCAATCGGTAAAATCAACTTCCACACCAAATCTCCATCGGCAAACTCCTTGGCCTTTACTTTCTTATCATACCATTTAGCAACTCTCCTTTTATTTTCCTCTATGCTAATTAAGGCTCTCAACCGATGCCCTGCTAAATCATCTAGCTCATCTTTCATCAAAGTAGCAGTCATCAGCAGTTAATTGGTCCTGAGAGAACACCCGTCTGGAACCAGTTTTAATTTCCCATGGTAATACTACATCATGTCCATACACTAATTGATAGGGTGATACTTTGGTTGAACGATGACACGCCATCCGATATGACCACAAAGCTTCATTTAACAATGTATGCCATCGCTTAGGATTTTCTTCAATTTTCCGCTTAATGAGCTTAATAATCCCTTTGTTAGAAGCTTCAGCCTGTCCATTAGCTTGAGCATAGTAAGGAGAAGAATTCAACACCTTAATCCCCATACCGATTGCAAACTCATCAAACTCTCCTAATGTAAACATAGTACCCTGATCGGTAGTAATTGTTTGGGGAATACCAAATCGGTAAAGAATATGCTCCTTTATAAAATCAATCATATTAGCCGATGTTACTTTCTTCGAGGGAATAGCCTCAACCCACTTGGTGAAATAATCAGTGGCAACTAAGATAAACTTATGCCCCTTGCTTGATGGTGGAAAAATCTGGCCGATGAGATCAATAGCCCAACCCCTAAACGGCCAAGGTTTGATAATAGGATTCATAGCCGATGCGGGTGCCCTTTGAATGTTGCCAAACTTCTAACACCCTTGACATCCTTTGAAATACTTAAAGCAATATTCAAGTATTGTCGGCCAATAATATCCATTCCTCCGAATCATCCACTTCATCTTAAAAGCCGATTGATGTGCTCCACACACTGCCTCATCAATTTCACCCATCAAGCTTTTAGATTCATCATCACTTAAACATTTAAGCAAGACTTCATCTATCGTACGATAATAGAACTCTTCCTCAAGGAGTACATACTTTGGAGCTTGAAACCTAACACGCCTCTCAACTTTCTTAGATGGATCCTTTAAATAATCAATAATTTCTCTCCTCCAATCATCGGTACTGACTACCGATAATATTTCCAAGTTGGGTTGATATCCCGAGGCATGTTGAGCCAATCAGTTGGCTTCTTCATTATGTAACCGAGGAATATGCGCTAATCGAAAATCCTTGAATTCCTTCAACAGCTGTACACATCTTTCATAATACGCTATCAAAACCTCACTTTGGCATTCATAATTTCCAACCAACTGGTTTATAACAAGCATAGAATCACATAAAATTTCAACAGCATCAGCATGAACCTCCTTTAATAACTCAAATCCTTTGATTAAAGCTTGGTACTTAGCTTGATTATTTGTCGATGTGGCAACAATCGGTAAAGAAAACTCATACTTCTTTCCCCGAGGAGAAATTAGAACTATACTGATTCCTGCCCCTCGATCACATGTAGATCCATCAAAGAAGAGCGTCCAAGGAACAATTTCCAAAGCATCCACTACACCGCAATGTTGAGTTACAAAATCGGCCATCATCTGCCCTTTAACTGCTTTAGCCGATTCATAACGCAAGTCGAATTCCGAAAATGCTAACATCCATTTGCCGATTCTACCACTCATAATCGGCATTGATAACATGTACCAGACTATATTATCTTTGCATACAACAGTGCATTCGATCGATAGCAAGTAATGTCTCAATTTGACACAAGAAAAGTATAAACATAAGCATAATTTTTCAATTGCCGAATACCTTGTCTCAGCATCCACCAATCTTCTACTTAGATAATAAATTACACATTCTTTCCCCTCAAATTCTTGAATGAGAGCTGAACCGATGACCATATCATCGGTAGACAAATATAATCTGAAGGGCTTTCCTTGTTGAGGTGGAATCAAAACTGGAGGATTCATCAAACAATTTTTGATTTCATCCAAGGCTAATTGTTGCTCCTCTCCCCGTACAAATTCTTGATCAGCCTTTAACTTAAGTAAAGGGCTGAAAGCATGAATCTTACCCGACAAATTAGATATAAATCATCCGATAAATTAATCTTGCCGACCAATGACTGAAGTTCAGTTTTGTTGGTGGGAGCAACTATATTGTTGATGGCATTGATAGATCTCCTACTAATTTCAATTCCTCTTTGATGCACCATAAAACCAAGAAACTGTCCTGCTGATACACCAAATGCACATTAATGAGGGTTTATCATTAAACCATGCTTCCTTGTGTATTCCAGTACTTTTCGCAGATCGGCTAGATGCTTTACAAAATCCTTAGACTTAACCACCACATCATCAATATAGATTTCCACCAATTTGCTGATGAACTCGTGAAAAATAAAATTCATGGCCCTCTGATAAGTAGCACCAGCATTTTTCAAACCAAAAGTCATGACTATCCATTCGAACAATCCAACATGACCAGGGCATCTAAATGTAGTCTTGGGAATATCCTCTTCAGCCATGAATATTTGATTGTATCCCGCATTACCATCCATAAAACTAATAATTCGATGTCCAGCTGCCGCATCAACCAACAAATCAGCAATTGGCATTGGATAGCCATCCATCGGCGTAGCTTTGTTGAGATTATTAAAGTCAATGCAAACATGAAGCTTTCCATTCTTTTTATAAACGGGGAAAACATTAGAAATCCATTCGGCATACCGACACTGCCGAATAAACTTAGCTTCAATAAGTTTGGTTATTTCGGCCTTAATATCAAGAAGAATATTAGGATTGCATCGACGTGCTGGTTGCTGATGCGGCCGAAATCCAGACTTAATAGGCAACCGATGTTCAACAATTGATCGGTCTAAACCAGGCATCTCAGTATAATCCCAAGCAAAGCAATCTTTATATTCCTTTAACAAATTGGTCAATTGCTGCTTACATTCAGAATCTAACTTAGTACTAATAAAAGTAGGCCTTGGTCTATCACCATTACCTATATCTACTTCTACTAGATCATCAGCCGATGTAAACCTCTGTCCTAACTTTCCATCATCGGCAAACCTATCCATTAAAACTCTTTATCAGAACCGACGGCTTGGATCGGTGGAATTTCATAATCGGCAACTTTGAGAAAAACTTTCTCCCAAACTTCCCCTGAAATGCATCTGGTCCTCTCATAAGTATCTGATTCTGCCGATGCAATGACATATGAAGAATCTCCGAGGACAATCTCAATTTTGTCGCCTGCCCATTGAACAAGGCACTGGTGCATTGTAGAAGGAATACAACAATTGGCATGAATCCAATCTTGCCCCAACAATAAATTATATGCACCTTTTCCACTGATGACAAAGAAACTTGTCGGCAAGGTCTAACTGTCGATGGTCAATTCAACACATATAGCCCCCTTAACTGGAGATACATTCCCTTCAAAATCTTTCAACATCATATCGGTCTTGGTCAAATCTTGATCTCCTTTGCCAAGTTTTTGATATACTGTATATGGCATAATGTTAATTGCAGCCCCTCCATCAATGATTATCTTAGAAAACGGCTGCCCATCAACTCTGCCTTTGACTAACAGAGCCTTAAGATGTTGTCTTTCATCGTCGGAAGGCTTCTCAAAAATAGCCGTCATTGGGTCAAGCACCAATTGAGCTATCTTATCAGAGAATTCTATCTCCTCATCATCACTAAAAGGTGCAAGAAACTCCATGGGCAACATAAACACCATGTTAACATCTGCAGATGGCCCTTTTCCCCTGGGATCTGACTGCTGCCGATTTTCAGACTTAGAAGAATTTTCTTCCCTACTTAATTCTTCGTGCCTCTCTCGCTGCATCCTCCTTTTCTGTGTCTTGGTTAATCCTTCTGGACACCACTAGGAAGTTGTGTCTTCCGCACTGGTCGATAGCGTACTTCCCTTGATTCCACCCGATGAGTATTAGCATCCCTACAAAAAATAAATTCATCGGGCACCCGTGCATTTCCCATTTCTTCAAGCTCTTCTTGGTTCCTTGGAAAATAACCAACACATTCACCAAGCTTGTTATGCTCACTAAGCCAGCCCCCCAGCCGATCATGAACTGACATCCTCCCCCTGATCGGCTCATTAAAGCGTCGATCATCGTTCTGGAATCGTCGATTTGGTCGGTCATGCCGATTATAACAATTACATCTAGGGTAGTCTCTGACAGTTAGTAACTTGATGTTTTGCTCCCAACAATGAATGAATAATGGGCAATTCTAGTGATCTTTTATGCCAATTTCACTCTTGTCGGCGTCTTTCTTCCTCTCGGCGTCGATCCTCTTGCCGACGACGGTATCGATCTTCACATTGCTGCCATGTTTCTCGATGCCATCTATGAGTAATAACAATACTAGATCCAGGAGGTCTCCCAGTGCTACTGCCTTCCTGGATTAAACCTTTGCCCTTGGCATCATCGGTAGTAATCTGATGCTGGGGATCTACCGATGCGCTCTTTTCAGCCGCTTCCGATGTTAAGACTTTAGTCTTTCCCTTGGCATCTAGCATGTTTGTCAGGAAAGGATGCTGATCAATCTTCATCGGCTTCTGAGCTTTGGAGTTATCAAATTTAATCCTCCTAGATTCTATAGGAGATTGTAATTGTTGCTTGAACACCTTGCATTCATTTGTACTATGGGATGTTGCATTATGCCACTTGCAATACTAGATCTTTTTCAACTCTTCTGCCGTTGGAATCACATGATATGGTGACAATTTAATCTGCCCCTCCTGAAGTAGAAAATCAAATATCCTATCGGCCTTAGTAATATCAAAAGCAAACTTCTCCGGTTCTTTCTGGCCTAAAGGACAAGACATCGGATTTTTATTCTTCACCCATTCTACCAAGCCGATGACTGGTTCTTCATCAGATTCTGAACTCGTTGCCTCATCGACAAATGACACTTTCTTGTTCGAAGCCTTCCTAGGTTCAAAAGTCTTGATATCTTGATCAGAAATCCTCTGCACCAAATGACTTAGACTTTCAAACTCTTGAGAAGCATATTTGTCTTTGATGTGTGGTAACAATCCCTAGAAAGCCAAATCGGCTAGCTGCGGATCATCTAGAACCAAAC
This sequence comes from Sorghum bicolor, assembly GCF_000003195.3. Taxonomy (NCBI): domain Eukaryota; kingdom Viridiplantae; phylum Streptophyta; class Magnoliopsida; order Poales; family Poaceae; genus Sorghum; species Sorghum bicolor. The sequence goes on along the minus strand of NC_012870.2, from coordinate 36,047,002 downwards.
TGTAACATTTGTTCTTGACATCCCGCAACCTTTGCACAAAACTTTGAACTGATTCATCATTGCGTTGCCTCAGCCTTACTAAATCGGTAATCTTCTTCTCATGGACTCCAGAAAAGAAGTATTTGTGGAACTACTTTTCTAAATCGGCCCAAGTAATCACTGAGTTTGGAGGTAGTGAAATAAACCAAGTAAATGCCGATCCTAACAAAGATGATGAAAATAAACGAACTCATAATTCATCTCTGTTAGCAGGCTCTTCACACTAGATGATGAACCGATTGACATGTTCCATAGTCGACGTGTCATCTTGTCCAGAGAATTTAGTGAAATCTAGCACCTTGTACCGATTTGGAAGCAAAATGAAATCGTATGTAGGAGGATATGGTGTCCGATTAGAATAAGTATTAACCTTCGACTTTATTCCGAATTGATCTCTCATTACTTCAACTATTTTATCAGCCCAATAGGCATTGGCATCCTGCCGATGTGGGGGTTGAGGTTCCGACACCTGCTGATAAACCTCCACATGTCTCTAAGTTGCACGATCTCCAGGGAACATGGCGTTGGCCATAGGTTGCTGGCCACCAATCTGCTGAGCAAGATTCATCGGCTGATTGGCTGGTCCTTGATTCTGAAATCCAACTTGCATCTGTCCCTGCTGGAATCCTGTAGCCTGATGATTCTGTTGTGTCATTTGTGGAAGGACAAACTGCCCTATCCACCCATTGTTGACATTCATCGGTGCAAGCCCTGCCGATGGCTGATAATTGGGTGTCATCATTGGGTTGACATACCCTGTCTGAGTCATAAACCTCTGGTGCAGCGGCAGTGGATCCGTCGATGCATTAGGCATCTGGAACATTGGCATCTAAAAGTTCCCTCTAATAGGCCTCGCAGTAGTAGTAGTTGCATACTGAGGATTTTGAGTCATCGGCGAATCCGGAGGTGCCGATGTCATAGGAGCTTTTCCTGCCAAGTCAGCCACCTGAGATGTTCCAGAACTATTTGCAAAAAATTTCGGGGCATACCATATCCCCACCAATTGGGAGGAACTTGACAATTCTGGAATATAGATCCTGACATTGACGATGCCGATCTATGTTGTGTTGAACCCGCCCCTCTGATGTTGCTGGATTAGTTCTCATCGGTGTGGATTGCCCATTAGTCATCCCTAATGTGCTTGGTGGAGAAGTAGCTTCCGTACCCGCAACGACCGGAAGAGCCGATGGAGCTGTAACCGATGACAACCCTGGCTGATGATAGGCTAGGCCCATGTATAGTGGTGGTGCCTGTCGTTCTTTGAATGTTCTAGCCACAACGTTGAAAACAGTATTAGACAGCACACTGAATTGATTGATCAAAGCACGATTAATAGCATTGTCAACCACATCTTGCAAATTACCAGGATTGGCTTCAAAAGTGATCTGCCGAGGCATCGGTAGGTCTTGCTTCTGGATTACTTCACTGCTCTTGTTGACACGGAAGGATTTCAAGCAGAGCTGCTTGTATTCTTCCATAGCTCTCGCCATAGCCTGCTGTTGACGGTCCTTAAGTATCAAATTTAATTATCAAGTAAACAAAGAAAATGATCCAAATGAAATCAACATCTAGACTTAGGGTTTTATCTGACAGAATTCCACGAGTTTTGGTGTTTGTCTATTTCTACAGGGGGTTATCAGAAAATAAGGAAGAAAGGCCCACATGTCGAGATTATATAGAGATATCAACGCACTGCGCAATTTTCTACCATCTAGAAGACTCCAGAAGCCACGGGAAGGAAGCGGAGGCCGAACGGGGCCAGGCCCAGGGCGCCCGCCCTGGTGACCTGGGCGCCCGCCCCCTGTTGGATGCCAATCAGGACTCTCTTCGCACGGGATGTTCCACCGACCTATTGGATCAAGGAAAACATAGTACCATCTCGCCTACCGACCCAAAAACGCATAGAGGAGGAGGACTATATAAGGAGACCCCCCTGGCCCCTGGAGGAGACAAGAAATTATCATAGAGATTGAGGGGTGCCCTCGAAGGAAAACCTCTTCTCTAATTAATATTTCTTTTTAGGCTTAGCAACCAATGTAAAGTAGAAATAGATCTTCTAGTTTCTACTAGATTGAGAGAGATAGAGTGGAGGTGTAGATCGGAGGAAGGCCGGCCTGTCGGTGTCTACTTCGAGTTGTACCTACGGGATCAAGTCTCCCAACCCGAGGCTTGCTTCTAAGATTCTTCAGTAATTTGACTTCTAATTCTAGTAAGTTCTTGTTTTATTGTTCTTTGGTTTATGAGTTTACTTTAATCCTCTTCCGGTTGAGTATTAGAGTAATCACTTGCTAGCGTAAACGTGGTGTTTAGGCTAGGGTACTCATAGATATCCCCTGACTAGCTGGACCGTGGTAGTAGCGAGGAACGTGACATTTCCGAGTTACCTTTGTATCCCATATCTTGTTAGCAGGACGGGTAGGTTTATAGGTGCGGGTCAAACATCCTTTGTGTTGTCTAGATTCCGTGAGCCTCCCCAATAGAACAGTAGATCATCCTTACCAAGGTTAGAACGAGACTACGGTTGCAGTCTTCTCTATACATCACTCACATCGAGAGACATTCTTTGTAGCCTAAAGGGATAGTAGCAATAGATTTGGTTAGTCAGATGCACCCTTTCTCCCAGTGGTAAAAATATAAATACGATACTCTAGAAAACCTCCCTGGTGAAATGCTCACCGATATCCGTGCGCTTGCGGATCATTTCCTTATTGCGTTACCAAATATCAACAAGCATTTCTGGCGCCGTTGCCGGGGAGAAAGACGGTTTGCTGAGATAACTTTGAGTCTTGCTATTATCTTGTATTATACTTTTATACTTTTATTCTTTTATCTTTTTATTTTTATCTTTATGGATAACTCAAATTCCATACTTATTATTAAATTCTTTGCACCTTCGGAGACTAGCCATAGACCATGGGAGTCAACACGTCCTGCCCCTAATTAGGATCTGTGTCCGGAGTTGATTGCAATAGGTCAAAACCAACCCTTTTCTATAGCCGAGGTCCTATCTTTTAATCAAGAAGATAATGCACTTTTAGCTACACCTAGGGAATCTTTTAATCTTTCTATAAATTCTGGTTTAGACCTAGCCCTACAAGACCATGTTTTTCCTAAATATTTTCACATTGGTCTTAATCATATAACCTTTGGTAGAGTCCTTCTTTCTTTATCTATTAGTAAAGTAAGGTATGTCTTCATTCGTGGACATCCTTCTTGCACTAGTCTTTATAGAAAAATCTTAGAAATAGAGAAGGGATCATCTCCCAGACGAGGAAAGGAAGTTTCAATAGCCAATTTCCAAACATTTCAATCCCATAATTCGGCGATCCAACCCATCCTTGAGTTTAATAATCTCTACTATGCTATTTGTCTTGAACCTCCCGATAATCCTATGAATCTATCTAGACATCCCATGCATAAGAAGGAGGATCGAGAAGAGCAACATCGATGGCTAGAGGGCATTAAAAATCCATGTGCTATCACCATTGAATGGATAGATAAAACAAACTTGAGAGACAATCCTAGAGGAATTTTAAGCATTCATGAAGAATCATCCTTGGAGTTTGAGAATGAGAGGAACAACAGTGAGCATGGAAGTTATTTCATAAATACCTTACCAAGTCCTTGCTCATATAAAACATCTCCCCAATCAATCGGTCTCTCCATCATCACCCCATTTGAGATCTCCAACCCCCTCTTCCTTTTTATTTATAAAAACTTTAAAAGGGCGGTTATCGATGCATATGTCTATAATAAATATTGCAGATCTCGTTGAGTTGATCTTGATATAGGTCAGCGTTGGAGGGGAAACCACTTCGCCAACATAAATTAATGGTTTCCCAAGGACAAGCTTAGCGTCCTTAAACAAGCACTTATCAGATCGTAACATGAACTTTTAATTATTTGCAACATTGCCTTGTGTATTGAGCATATGAGATAATTGTAGAAATATTCCTTCGGGTATTCTTGCCACTAACCTTTCCAGGATTAGAGCAAGAAGATCGGATGAATGACAAGCGCAAGGTATGCCCAACCAATCAACATGCAACATTGAATTAAATTCTTCCAATCTTGAATTTTGCAAAAATTCAAGCTTGGGGGAGTACTTCACATAAAAACATCCTTTGCCATGTTGCTATGTTGGTTGTCCTTACCTTTGAGACATGCTCAATTTGTTAAATACTAATTACACTACTTCATCTCCACTTAAGTAGATCTCTATAAGCCATCATGCTACCTTTGTTTATCCTAGTAAGTGTTAGTTTGGAAGTACTGTACATACTTCTATTGGCTTTTAAATTAAGCGTGGTGCTTAGGTTAAATAGCCTCCCTTAATCTGATTAGACATGGAGTCTAGTTTGGTTACTGAACTAAAAACTGCTTGAGTAGGCATTGGTATATTTTGTCGGACTAACCCCTGCAGGAAAACTGTTAATATCAACCTGGGAAGTCCTGAGATAAACTCACATTGGAGACAAGGAGAGGGACACATGAAGTTTAACAATTTACACGAGGAAGACGTAGCTCATAAGAGATGATCCATGGAGGATGCCACAAACACGATGCACAACCGCTAAGAAAGGAAAGCTTCTACAAGGTGATACTGTACCGCCACTCTTCAAGTAAGGTAACATTCTAAGGTACTTGACTATCACTTTTATAAGCTTCTCCTTGGTTCTAGCATTCACATAAATAAAGAGACAAACATGTATGATTTATAACTCCAAATTAACCAACCCAATTAATTCAACATGATTAGTCCTTTAATCTTTGTTCTTAGTACTACCTTCGTGATCCCACACTCCTAATCATATAAGCTAAAGTATTGCACATTCAATCTTTGGAAGATATAAACAAAACATAAATATAGATAGATTATCATTCCATTAGGTTGAGCCATCTGATCTAACAAATGTTTTAAATGCTACACTCATGATCCATCAACTTTGTCTTGCTCACTATGCTTAAGGTTAGAGAAGAACAAATACACTTTTGGTTCTGTGGGGTTTTCCATCAACAGGGACCATGCACTTGATCTCCGCCTTGTCTCTATGAACAGGTACACTTCAAACAAAACATGGAGGAGTTTTACAACTCCCAGATTCCACCAAGTGAAGAACCGGGATCTACGAGCACAAAACACAATGGAGATCGGACACTTAGTTTTCCAAAGAAAATATTGAAGAACCTCTGTGTCCGAGTTGGTACCTTGTACGCTCCAGTAAACTTCGTGGTGATAGAGACTGGTACTGAGGAGAGGGCACCCATCATCTTAGGGAGGCAATTCCTAAACACCAGAGCTGTCATCTACGCTAATGCTGCCAAGATCAGTCTCTACATCAAAGGGAAGAAGGAGACTTTCCTTCAAGAACAAGACTACACAAACTTCAGAGCAATCCTGACATGAACCAAGGAAGAGGACCAACAGGAGGAACAAGAATAAGCAAATGTGGACCGAGTCAGCTGAGATGGTCACTGCAGCTCAAGGAGGTCAAGATCGTCGACTCAAGTCTCCTTTCTTGATCAAGAAGGACGACCCTGGTGTTCCAAGCATTGAGTGCACAATCAATGGATACTCTTTTTAGAAGACACTCTACGACACCGGATCTAACGACAACATAATGGCCGCAGTCACTTATCAGCTCCTGCATGGAACCATGCCCCTACAACTAAGATACATTCAACTTTAGATAATTTTTAGGACATTAACATGGGAGAAGACGAGTATGATGCACCCACAATCCTTGGAAGACCGTTCCTCAACACTATCAAAGCAATCATCTACATTGGAACCGGAGAAGTCCACGTGTATTTCCCCTCTGAGAAGGTACGCCACTACTTTAATGATTCTAACTATATAGTTGAAGATTCTAAGCAGGTCAGGACAAGAAGAAGACAACGCAACCGCAACCAGAGGAGGCAAATCATCAAGGACGGATGGGTAGACTACGAAGGAGAAGTGATAAGGTCTGAAGACATACAGCTTGAACAGAATTGTCCTGAGGAGACCGTAGCACCGAGTCAGGTGTGGAAAGAACAGAAAGTTATACACGAAGAGGAGGCGCCGCCGGAACCACCGACTACGCCACCCAGCAAATCCCAGGACGACTGAGACAACGGAGAGTCCCGTTTGGAGGACTTAAAAACACCGAACGCCTTGCGAAGAGGTAAACTTGGTAGTTATCCTTTTCCTTTCAATTATTCAATTATAGTTTGCTTAGTTAATCAGGTTCATGCTATCTTGAAAAGAAAATAAAAATGTTAAAAAAATAGTAAGCCCCATGTGAGTATGCTCATGGCATAAAACCCATAAGTACATTCACTGTGGTGGCATAAAAATAAAATAAATTAGTTTTCATCTTACAATAAAAATATAAAAAATAATAAGTGCATGATCCTGCTAAATAAGTAACATTTATTAAGGAGGCTCAACATGATAAAGGCTAGATATTTATGCTAACACTTAACCAGTTCCACCAAGCTTTGTTGTCTATTTGAGCTCTACAGAATTTAAGAATCAAGAAGACTAGGAGACAGAGGACATTCTAATCGTTGTCAGAATGCTACTGACATTCAAATACACCTCCGTCACCTGCTAGCACATCAGAAGAAATTACGTCAAAATCCAGCTTGGGGGAGAGCACCCCCATTTATCCAGCTAAGTGTTTCTACTCGCATTTATACTTTACTCAAATAATAAAAGATGCATAATCATGAAAACCCAAATAAAGATTTTGTGCTTTTATATATATATCTTTGCTTAGTTTGCTAAATAAATAAATAAATAAAGTTTGCTATGAACAGTCATGGTAAACTCTCACATGGAAATGATGAATAGTTGCTCTGCCATGACTAGTTCTTAAAATTGAAATCTCTCTCAAGTTTAGGCATGACTATTATGAAGTAAGATTTGCTCTAAACCTGAACTTGTGGGAAGAGTACTTGATCTAAAGTCTAAGTTGTTAACGGATATGATATGGGAAGGTTGAGCTGCTGTTTATCTGTTCCTAGAGATGCTAGAATTCTGGAGAATTTTATCTTTGAAAAATCTTTAAAATAACACATGATGAGCTCCTATATGATGAGAGTTTAAATTCCTACCACAGCCATATATACATGCTTGCTAGACTTTGAGCCACATATTTACTTTTTACTACTTATGAGCATTGAGTGTGGTCAAGCTAGGTAGACCCTTAGGAGCTTGTCATGTGGTTAAAATCAAGATTCACTTGCACGTTCACTCATACATGCTACTTCTACTCTAGAAGTACCATCCACATATATCCACTCATTTCCATCTCCAGATTCACCCAAAATTATTCTACTCCTAATCTAGGAGAGAATAGCCAAAAATATTATCCTATCCCTGTTATTTCCTGTGAAATAAATGCTCGAGTTATCTTGGTTACTACCACTTGCTATATTATTTAAGGAGATGAGTGCTCTAAAAAAAGAGAAAAAAATAATAATATACGAGCAAATAAAAAGGGGCAAGTGCCCGGAACTTCGAAGAAAAAGAAAAAAAAGTGAGACGAGAGCTAAAAATGGACAAGTGTCCGACAGTAGAATTAGGGGTACAAGATACCCACCTAAGAGGAAAGAAAAAGAAAATATAGAGCATCT